>NW_026697956.1:0-61759 GCF_030435755.1 Ochotona princeps | reverse complement strand
AGTGTGAAAACTGAGTTTCCTTGAAGAGCTGCTTGGAAGCCTGATGGTGTGTGAAGTTAGTGAGCCAAATGGAGTTGTTCTGCCCACAAGAACCACTCGGCTGATCCTTCTTCAATATGCCCTTCACCAACATGCAGTGTTTCCTTGATTGAATTAGCTCTCACACCAATATTTGCTGTCTAGACCCTTTGCATTGAGGGCTATGCTGAAAACGGCTGTGGCTGCTGTAGTTGCCTGTGAATGTGGAGTTGGTGGCATGTGAAACCCGCATGTGGAGCATTCGTTTGTGTGGGATGCTCTACCAGGTTCATTCCTAGATAATGCACTCAAAGGGCACTAAGCATAGAGTGTGAAAACTGAGTTTCCTTGAGAGCTGCTTGGAAGCCTGATGGTGTGTGAAGTTAGTGAGCCAAATGGAGTTGGTCTCCCACAAGAACCACTCGGCTGATTCTTCTTCAATATGCCCTTCACCAACATGCAGTGTTTCCTTGATTGAATTAGCTCTCACACCAATATTTGCGTCTAGAGCCTTTGCATTGAGGGCTATCTGAAAACGGCTGTGGCGCTGAAGTTGCCTGTGAATGTGGAGTTGGTGGCATGTGAAACCCGCATGTGGAGCATTCGTTTGTGTGGGATGCTGACCAAGCTTCATTTCAGTCCTAGGCACACATAGAGCACTAAGCATAGAGTGTGAAAACTGAGTTTCCTTGAGAGCTGCTTGGAAGCCTGATGGTGTGTGAAGTTAGTGAGCAAATGGAGTTGTTCTCCCACAAGAACCACTCGGCTGATGCTTCTTCAATATGCCCTTCACCAACATGCACTGTTTCCTTGATTGAATTAGCTCTCACACCAATATTTGCGTCTAGAGCCTTTGCATTGAGGGCTATCTGAAAACGGCTGTGGCGATGAGGTTGCCTGAGAATGTGGAGTTGGTGGCATGTGAAACCCGCATGTGGAGCATTCGTTTGTGTGGGATGCTGATCAAGCTTCCTTTCAGTCCTAGGCACTCAAAGAGCACTAAGCATAGAGTGTGAAAACTGAGTTTCCTTGAGAGCTGCTTGGAAGCCTGATGGTGTGTGAAGTTAGTGAGCCAAATGGAGTTGTTCTCCCACAAGAACCACTCGGCTGATCCTTCTTCAATATGCCCTTCACCAACATGCAGTGTTTCCTTGATTGAATTAGCTCTCACACCAATATTTGCGTCTAGAGCCTTTGCATTGAGGGCTATCTGAAAACGGCTGTGGCGTTGAAGTTGCCTGAGAATGTGGAGTTGGTGGCATGTGAAACCCGCATGTGGAGCATTCGTTTGTGTGGGATGCTGACCAAGCTTCATTTCAGTCCTAGGCACACATAGAGCACTAAGCATAGAGTGTGAAAACTGAGTTTCCTTGAGAGCTGCTTGGAAGCCTGATGGTGTGTGAAGTTAGTGAGCCAAATGGAGTTGTTCTCCCACAAGAACCACTCGGCTGATCCTTCTTCAATATGCCCTTCACCAACATGCAGTGTTTCCTTGATTGAATTAGCTCTCACACCAATATTTGCGTCTAGAGCCTTTGCATTGAGGGCTATCTGAAAACGGCTGTGGCGCTGAAGTTGCCTGTGAATGTGGAGTTGGTGGCATGTGAAACCCGCATGTGGAGCATTCGTTTGTGTGGGATGCTCCACCAGGTTCATTCCTAGATAATGCACTCAAAGGGCACTAAGCATAGAGTGTGAAAACTGAGTTTCCTTGAGAGCTGCTTGGAAGCCTGATGGTGTGTGTAATTAGTGAGCCAAATGGAGTTGTTCTCCCAGAAGAACCACTCGGCTGATCCTTCTTCAATATGCCCTTCACCAACATGCAGTGTTTCCTTGATTGAATTAGCTCTCACACCAATATTTGCGTCTAGAGCCTTTGCATTGAGGGATATCTGAAAACGGCTGTGGCGATGAAGTTGCCTGAGAATGTGGAGTTGGTGGCATGTGAAACCCGCATGTGGAGAATTCGTTTGTGTGGGATGCTGATCAAGCTTCATTTCAGTCCTAGGCACACATAGAGCACTAAGCATAGAGTGTGAAAACTGAGTTTCCTTGAGAGCTGCTTGGAAGCCTGATGGTGTGTGAAGTTAGTGAGCCAAATGGAGTTGTTCTCCCACAAGAACCACTCGGCTGATCCTTCTTCAATATGCCCTTCACCAACATGCAGTGTTTCCTTGATTGAATTAACTCTCACACCAATATTTGCGTCTAGAGCCTTTGCATTGAGGGCTATCTGAAAACGGCTGTGGCGCTGAAGTTGCCTAAGAATGTGGAGTTGGTGGCATGTGAAACCCGCATGTGGAGCATTCGTTTGTGTGGGTTGCTGATCAAGCTTCATTTCAGTCCTAGGCACACATAGAGCACTAAGCATAGAGTGTGAAAACTGAGTTTCCTTGAAAGCTGCTTGGAAGCCTGATGGTGTGTGAAGTTAGTGAGCCAAATGGAGTTGTTCTCCCACAAGAACCACTCGGCTGATCCTTCTTCAATATGCCCTTCACCAACATGCAGTGTTTCCTTGATTGAATTAGCTCTCACACCAATATTTGCGTCTAGAGCCTTTGCATTGAGGGCTATCTGAAAACAGCTGTGGCGCTGAAGTTGCCTGTGAATGTGGAGTTGGTGGCATGTGAAACCCGCATGTGGAGCATTCGTTTGTGTGGGATGCTCTACCAGGTTCATTCCTAGATAATGCACTCAAAGGGCACTAAGCATAGAGTGTGAAAACTGAGTTTCCTTGAGAGCTGCTTGGAAGCCTGATGGTGTGTGAAATTAGTGAGCCAAATGGAGTTGTTCTCCCACAAGAACCACTCGGCTGATGCTTCTTCAATATGCCCTTCACCAACATGCACTGTTTCCTTGATTGAATTAGCTCTCACACCAATATTTGCGTCTAGAGCCTTTGCATTGAGGGATATCAGAAAACGGCTGTGGCGATGAGGTTGCCTGAGAATGTGGAGTTGGTGGCATGTGAAACCCGCATGTGGAGCATTCGTTTGTGTGGGATGCTGATCAAGCTTCCTTTCAGTCCTAGGCACTCAAAGAGCACTAAGCATAGAGTGTGAAAACTGAGTTTCCTTGAGAGCTGCTTGGAAGCCTGATGGTGTGTGAAGTTAGTGAGCCAAATGGAGTTGTTCTCCCACAAGAACCACTCGGCTGATCCTTCTTCAATATGCCCTTCACCAACATGCAGTGTTTCCTTGATTGAATTAGCTCTCACACCAATATTTGCGTCTAGAGCCTTTGCATTGAGGGCTATCTGAAAACGGCTGTGGCGTTGAAGTTGCCTGAGAATGTGGAGTTGGTGGCATGTGAAACCCGCATGTGGAGCATTCGTTTGTGTGGGATGCTGACCAAGCTTCATTTCAGTCCTAGGCACACATAGAGCACTAAGCATAGAGTGTGAAAACTGAGTTTCCTTGAGAGCTGCTTGGAAGCCTGATGGTGTGTGAAGTTAGTGAGCCAAATGGAGTTGTTCTCCCACAAGAACCACTCGGCTGATCCTTCTTCAATATGCCCTTCACCAACATGCAGTGTTTCCTTGATTGAATTAGCTCTCACACCAATATTTGCGTCTAGAGCCTTTGCATTGAGGGCTATCTGAAAACGGCTGTGGCGCTGAAGTTGCCTGTGAATGTGGAGTTGGTGGCATGTGAAACCCGCATGTGGAGCATTCGTTTGTGTGGGATGCTCCACCAGGTTCATTCCTAGATAATGCACTCAAAGGGCACTAAGCATAGAGTGTGAAAACTGAGTTTCCTTGAGAGCTGCTTGGAAGCCTGATGGTGTGTGTAATTAGTGAGCCAAATGGAGTTGTTCTCCCACAAGAACCACTAGGCTGATCCTTCTTCAATATGCCCTTCACCAACATGCAGTGTTTCCTTGATTGAATTAGCTCTCACACCAATATTTGCGTCTAGAGCCTTTGCATTGAGGGATATCTGAAAACGGCTGTGGCGATGAAGTTGCCTGAGAATGTGGAGTTGGTGGCATGTGAAACCCGCATGTGGAGAATTCGTTTGTGTGGGATGCTGATCAAGCTTCATTTCAGTCCTAGGCACACATAGAGCACTAAGCATAGAGTGTGAAAACTGAGTTTCCTTGAGAGCTGCTTGGAAGCCTGATGGTGTGTGAAGTTAGTGAGCCAAATGGAGTTGTTCTCCCACAAGAACCACTCGGCTGATCCTTCTTCAATATGCCCTTCACCAACATGCAGTGTTTCCTTGATTGAATTAACTCTCACACCAATATTTGCGTCTAGAGCCTTTGCATTGAGGGCTATCTGAAAACGGCTGTGGCGCTGAAGTTGCCTGAGAATGTGGAGTTGGTGGCATGTGAAACCCGCATGTGGAGCATTCGTTTGTGTGGGTTGCTGATCAAGCTTCATTTCAGTCCTAGGCACACATAGAGCACTAAGCATAGAGTGTGAAAACTGAGTTTCCTTGAAAGCTGCTTGGAAGCCTGATGGTGTGTGAAGTTAGTGAGCCAAATGGAGTTGTTCTCCCACAAGAACCACTCGGCTGATCCTTCTTCAATATGCCCTTCACCAACATGCAGTGTTTCCTTGATTGAATTAGCTCTCACACCAATATTTGCGTCTAGAGCCTTTGCATTGAGGGCTATCTGAAAACAGCTGTGGCGCTGAAGTTGCCTGTGAATGTGGAGTTGGTGGCATGTGAAACCCGCATGTGGAGCATTCGTTTGTGTGGGATGCTCCACCAGGTTCATTCCTAGATAATGCACTCAAAGGGCACTAAGCATAGAGTGTGAAAACTGAGTTTCCTTGAGAGCTGCTTGGAAGCCTGATGGTGTGTGAAGTTAGTGAGCCAAATGGAGTTGGTCTCCCACAAGAACCACTCGGCTGATTCTTCTTCAATATGCCCTTCACCAACATGCAGTGTTTCCTTGATTGAATTAGCTCTCACACCAATATTTGCGTCTAGAGCCTTTGCATTGAGGGCTATCTGAAAAGGGCTGTGGCGCTGAAGTTGCCTGTGAATGTGGAGTTGGTGGCATGTGAAACCCGCATGTGGAGCATTCGTTTGTGTGGGATGCTCTACCAGGTTCATTCCTAGATAATGCACTCAAAGGGCACTAAGCATAGAGTGTGAAAACTGAGTTTCCTTGAGAGCTGCTTGGAAGCCTGATGGTGTGTGAAGTTAGTGAGCCAAATGGCGTTGTTCTCCCACAAGAACCACTCGGCTGATCCTTCTTCAATATGCCCTTCACCAACATGCAGTGTTTCCTTGATTGAATTAGCTCTCACACCAATATTTGCGTCTAGAGCCTTTGCATTGAGGGCTATCTGAAAACGGCTGTGGCGCTGAAGTTGCCTGTGAATGTGGAGTTGGTGGCATGTGAAACCCGCATGTGGAGCATTCGTTTGTGTGGGATGCTCTACAGGTTCATTCCTAGATAATGCACTCAAAGGGCACTAAGCATAGAGTGTGAAAACTGAGTTTCCTTGAGAGCTGCTTGGAAGCCTGATGGTGTGTGAAGTTAGTGAGCCAAATGGAGTTGTTCTCCCACAAGAACCACTCGGCTGATCCTTCTTCAATATGCCCTTCACCAACATGCAGTGTTTCCTTGATTGAATTAGCTCTCACACCAATATTTGCGTCTAGAGCCTTTGCATTGAGGGCTATCTGAAAACGGCTGTGGCGCTGAAGTTGCCTGTGAATGTGGAGTTGGTGGCATGTGAAACCCGCATGTGGAGCATTCGTTTGTGTGGGATGCTCTACCAGGTTCATTCCTAGATAATGCATTCAAAGGGCACTAAGCATAGAGTGTGAAAACTGAGTTTCCTTGAGAGCTGCTTGGAAGCCTGATGGTGTGTGAAGTTAGTGAGCCAAATGGAGTTGTTCTCCCACAAGAACCACTCGGCTGATTCTTCTTCAATATGCCCTTCACCAACATGCAGTGTTTCCTTGATTGAATTAGCTCTCACACCAATATTTGCGTCTAGAGCCTTTGCATTGAGGGCTATCTGAAAACGGCTGTGGCGCTGAAGTTGCCTGTGAATGTGGAGTTGGTGGCATGTGAAACCCGCATGTGGAGCATTCGTTTGTGTGGGATGCTGACCAAGCTTCATTTCAGTCCAAGGCACACATAGAGCACTAAGCATAGAGTGTGAAAACTGAGTTTCCTGGAGAGCTGCTTGGAAGCCTGATGGTGTGTGAAGTTAGTGAGCCAAATGGAGTTGTTCTCCCACAAGAACCACTCGGCTGATCCTTCTTCAATATGCCCTTCACCAACATGCAGTGTTTCCTTGATTGAATTAGCTCTCACACCAATATTTGCGTCTAGAGCCTTTGCATTGAGGGCTATCTGAAAACGGCTGTGGCGATGAAGTTGCCTGAGAATGTGGAGTTGGTGGCATGTGAAACCCGCATGTGGAGCATTCGTTTGTGTGGGATGCTGACCAAGCTTCATTTCAGTCCTTGGCACACATAGAGCACTAAGCATAGAGTGTGAAAACTGAGTTTCCTTGAGAGCTGCTTGGAAGCCTGATGGTGTGTGAAGTTAGTGAGCCAAATGGAGTTGTTCTCCCACAAGAACCACTCGGCTGATCCTTCTTCAATATGCCCTTCACCAACATGCAGTGTTTCCTTGATTGAATTAGCTCTCACACCAATATTTGCGTCTAGAGCCTTTGCATTGAGGGCTATCTGAAAACGGCTGTGGCGCTGAAGTTGCCTGTGAATGTGGAGTTGGTGGCATGTGAAACCCGCATTTGGAGCATTCGTTTGTGTGGGATGCTCTACCAGGTTCATTCCTAGATAATGCACTCAAAGGGCACTAAGCATAGAGTGTGAAAACTGAGTTTCCTTGAGAGCTGCTTGGAAGCCTAATGGTGTGTGAAGTTAGTGAGCCAAATGGAGTTGTTCTCCCACAAGAACCACTCGGCTGATTCTTCTTCAATATGCCCTTCACCAACATGCAGTGTTTCCTTGATTGAATTAGCTCTCACACCAATATTTGCGTCTAGAGCCTTTGCATTGAGGGCTATCTGAAAACGGCTGTGGCGCTGAAGTTGCCTGTGAATGTGGAGTTACTGGCATGTGAAACCCGCATGTGGAGCATTCGTTTGTGTGGGATGCTCTACCAGGTTCATTCCTAGATAATGCACTCAAAGGGCACTAAGCATAGAGTGTGAAAACTGAGTTTCCTTGAGAGCTGCTTGGAAGCCTGATGGTGTGTGAAGTTAGTGAGCCAAATGGAGTTGTTCTCCCACAAGAACCACTCGGCTGATTCTTCTTCAATATGCCCTTCACCAACATGCAGTGTTTCCTTGATTGAATTAGCTCTCACACCAATATTTGCGTCTAGAGCCTTTGCATTGAGGGCTATCTGAAAACGGCTGTGGCGCTGAAGTTGCCTGTGAATGTGGAGTTGGTGGCATGTGAAAACCGCATGTGGAGCATTCGTTTGTGTGGGATGCTCTACCAGGTTCATTCCTAGATAATGCACTCAAAGGGCACTAAGCATAGAGTGTGAAAACTGAGTTTCCTTGAGAGCTGCTTGGAAGCCTGATGGTGTGTGAAGTTAGTGAGCCAAATGGAGTTGTTCTCCCACAAGAACCACTCGGCTGATCCTTCTTCAATATGCCCTTCACCAACATGCAGTGTTTCCTTGATTGAATTAGCTCTCACACCAATATTTGCGTCTAGAGCCTTTGCATTGAGGGCTATCTGAAAACGGCTGTGGCGCTGAAGTTGCCTGTGAATGTGGAGTTGGTGGCATGTGAAACCCGCATGTGGAGCATTCGTTTGTGTGGGATGCTCTACCAGGTTCATTTCAGTCCTAGCCATACAAAGGGCACTAAGCATAGAGTGTGAAAACTGAGTTTCCTTGAGAGCTGCTTGGAAGCCTGATGGTGTGTGAAGTTAGTGAGCCAAATGGAGTTGTTCTCCCACAAGAACCACTCGGCTGATCCTTCTTCAATATGCCCTTCACCAACATGCAGTGTTTCCTTGATTGAATTAGCTCTCACACCAATATTTGCGTCTGGAGCCTTTGCATTGAGGGCTATCTGAAAACGGCTGTGGCGCTGAAGTTGCCTGTGAATGTGGAGTTGGTGGCATGTGAAACCCGCATGTGGAGCATTCGTTTGTGTGGGATGCTGACCAAGCTTCATTTCAGTCCTAGGCACACATAGAGCACTAAGCATAGAGTGTGAAAACTGAGTTTCCTGGAGAGCTGCTTGGAAGCCTGATGGTGTGTGAAGTTAGTGAGCCAAATGGAGTTGTTCTCCCACAAGAACCACTCGGCTGATCCTTCTTCAATATGCTCTTCACCAACATGCAGTGTTTCCTTGATTGAATTAGCTCTCACACCAATATTTGCGTCTAGAGCCTTTGCATTGAGGGCTATCTGAAAACGGCTGTGGCGCTGAAGTTGCCTGTGAATGTGGAGTTGGTGGCATGTGAAACCCGCATGTGGAGCATTCGTTTGTGTGGGATGCTCTACCAGGTTCATTCCTAGATAATGCACTCAAAGGGCACTAAGCATAGAGTGTGAAAACTGAGTTTCCTTGAGAGCTGCTTGGAAGCCTGATGGTGTGTGAAATTAGTGAGCCAAATGGAGTTGTTCTCCCACAAGAACCACTCGGCTGATCCTTCTGCAATATGCCCTTCACCAACATGCAGTGTTTCCTTGATTGAATTAGCTCTCACACCAATATTTGCGTCTAGAGCCTTTGCATTGAGGGATATCTGAAAACGGCTGTGGCGATGAGGTTGCCTGAGAATGTGGAGTTGGTGGCATGTGAAACCCGCATGTGGAGCATTCGTTTGTGTGGGATGCTGACCAAGCTTCATTTCAGTCCTAGGCACACATAGAGCACTAAGCATAGAGTGTGAAAACTGAGTTTCCTGGAGAGCTGCTTGGAAGCCTGATGGTGTGTGAAGTTAGTGAGCCAAATGGAGTTGTTCTCCCACAAGAACCACTAGGCTGATCCTTCTTCAATATGCCCTTCACCAACATGCAGTGTTTCCTTGATTGAATTAGCTCTCACACCAATATTTGCGTCTAGAGCCTTTGCATTGAGGGCTATCTGAAAACGGCTGTGGCGCTGAAGTTGCCTGAGAATGTGGAGTTGGTGGCATGTGAAACCCGCATGTGGAGCATTCGTTTGTGTGGGTTGCTGATCAAGCTTCATTTCAGTCCTAGGCACACATAGAGCACTAAGCATAGAGTGTGAAAACTGAGTTTCCTTGAAAGCTGCTTGGAAGCCTGATGGTGTGTGAAGTTAGTGAGCCAAATGGAGTTGTTCTCCCACAAGAACCACTCGGCTGATCCTTCTTCAATATGCCCTTCACCAACATGCAGTGTTTCCTTGATTGAATTAGCTCTCACACCAATATTTGCGTCTAGAGACTTTGCATTGAGCTCTATCTGAAAACGGCTGTGGCGCTGAAGTTGCCTGTGAATGTGGAGTTGGTGGCATGTGAAACCCGCATGTGGAGCATTCGTTTGTGTGGGATGCTCTACCAGGTTCATTCCTAGATAATGCACTCAAAGGGCACTAAGCATAGAGTGTGAAAACTGAGTTTCCTTGAGAGCTGCTTGAAGCCTGATGGTGTGTGAAGTTAGTGAGCCAAATGGAGTTGGTCTCCCACAAGAACCACTCGGCTGATTCTTCTTCAATATGCCCTTCACCAACATGCAGTGTTTCCTTGATTGAATTAGCTCTCACACCAATATTTGCGTCTAGAGCCTTTGCATTGAGGGCTATCTGAAAACGGCTGTGGCGCTGAAGTTGCCTGTGAATGTGGAGTTGGTGGCATGTGAAACCCGCATGTGGAGCATTCGTTTGTGTGGGATGCTCTACCAGGTTCCTTTCAGTCCTAGCCATACAAAGGGCACTAAGCATAGAGTGTGAAAACTGAGTTTCCTTGAGAGCTGCTTGGAAGCCTGATGGTGTGTGAAGTTAGTGAGCCAAATGGAGTTGTTCTCCCACAAGAACCACTCGGCTGATCCTTCTTCAATATGCCCTTCACCAACATGCAGTGTTTCCTTGATTGAATTAGCTCTCACACCAATATTTGCGTCTAGAGCCTTTGCATTGAGGGCTATCTGAAAACGGCTGTGGCGCTGAAGTTGCCTGTGAATGTGGAGTTGGTGGCATGTGAAACCCGCATGTGGAGCATTCGTTTGTGTGGGATGCTCTACCAGGTTCATTCCTAGATAATGCACTCAAAGGGCACTAAGCATAGAGTGTGAAAACTGAGTTTCCTTGAGAGCTGCTTGGAAGCCTGATGGTGTGTGAAGTTAGTGAGCCAAATGGAGTTGTTCTCCCACAAGAACCACTCGGCTGATTCTTCTTCAATATGCCCTTCACCAACATGCAGTGTTTCCTTGATTGAATTAGCTCTCACACCAATATTTGCGTCTAGAGCCTTTGCATTGAGGGCTATCTGAAAACGGCTGTGGCGCTGAAGTTGCCTGTGAATGTGGAGTTGGTGGCATGTGAAACCCGCATGTGGAGCATTCGTTTGTGTGGGATGCTCTACCAGGTTCATTCCTAGATAATGCACTCAAAGGGCACTAAGCATAGAGTGTGAAAACTGAGTTTCCTTGAGAGCTGCTTGGAAGCCTGATGGTGTGTGAAGTTAGTGAGCCAAATGGAGTTGTTCTCCCACAAGAACCACTCGGCTGATCCTTCTTCAATATGCCCTTCACCAACATGCAGTGTTTCCTTGATTGAATTAGCTCTCACACCAATATTTGCGTCTAGAGCCTTTGCATTGAGGGCTATCTGAAAACGGCTGTGGCGCTGAAGTTGCCTGTGAATGTGGAGTTGGTGGCATGTGAAACCCGCATGTGGAGCATTCGTTTGTGTGGGATGCTCTACCAGGTTCCTTTCAGTCCTAGCCATACAAAGGGCACTAAGCATAGAGTGTGAAACTGAGTTTCCTTGAGAGCTGCTTGGAAGCCTGATGGTGTGTGAAGTTAGTGAGCCAAATGGAGTTGTTCTCCCACAAGAACCACTCGGCTGATCCTTCTTCAATATGCCCTTCACCAACATGCAGTGTTTCCTTGATTGAATTAGCTCTCACACCAATATTTGCGTCTAGAGCCTTTGCATTGAGGGCTATCTGAAAACGGCTGTGGCGCTGAAGTTGCCTGTGAATGTGGAGTTGGTGGCATGTGAAACCCGCATGTGGAGCATTCGTTTGTGTGGGATGCTCTACCAGGTTCATTCCTAGATAATGCACTCAAAGGGCACTAAGCATATAATGTGAAAACTGAGTTTCCTTGAGAGCTGCTTGGAAGCCTGATGGTGTGTGAAGTTAGTGAGCCAAATGGAGTTGGTCTCCCACAAGAACCACTCGACTGATCCTTCTTCAATATGCCCTTCACCAACATGCAGTGTTTCCTTGATTGAATTAGCTCTCACACCAATATTTGCGTCTAGAGCCTTTGCATTGAGGGCTATCTGAAAACGGCTGTGGCGCTGAAGTTGCCTGTGAATGTGGAGTTGCTGGCATGTGAAACCTGCATGTGGAGCATTCGTTTGTGTGGGATGCTGACCAAGCTTCATTTCAGTCCTAGCCATACAAAGGGCACTAAGCATAGAGTGTGAAAACTGAGTTTCCTTGAGAGCTGCTTGGAAGCCTGATGGTGTGTGAAGTTAGTGAGCCAAATGGAGTTGTTCTCCCACAAGAACCACTCGGCTGATCCTTCTTCAATATGCCCTTCACCAACATGCAGTGTTTCCTTGATTGAATTAGCTCTCACACCAATATTTGCGTCTAGAGCCTTTGCATTGAGGGCTATCTGAAAACGGCTGTGGCGCTGAAGTTGCCTGTGAATGTGGAGTTGGTGGCATGTGAAACCCGCATGTGGAGCATTCGTTTGTGTGGGATGCTCTACCAGGTTCATTCCTAGATAATGCAATCAAAGGGCACTAAGCATAGAGTGTAAAAACTGAGTTTCCTTGAGAGCTTCTTGGAAGCCTGATGGTGTGTGAAATTAGTGAGCCAAATGGAGTTGTTCTCCCACAAGAACCACTCGGCTGATCCTTCTTCAATATGCCCTTCACCAACATGCAGTGTTTCCTTGATTGAATTAGCTCTCACACCAATATTTGCGTCTAGAGCCTTTGCATTGAGGGCTATCTGAAAACGGCTGTGGCGCTGAAGTTGCCTGAGAATGTGGAGTTGGTGGCATGTGAAACCCGCATGTGGAGCATTCGTTTGTGTGGGATGCTGACCAAGCTTCATTTTAGTCCTAGGCACACATAGAGCACTAAGCATAGAGTGTGAAAACTGAGTTTCCTTGAGAGCTGCTTGGAAGCCTGATGGTGTGTGAAGTTAGTGAGCCAAATGGAGTTGTTCTCCCACAAGAACCACTCGGCTGATCCTTCTTCACTATGCCCTTCACCAACATGCAATGTTTCCTTGATTGAATTAGCTCTCACACCAATATTTGCGTCTAGAGCCTTTGCATTGAGGGCTATCTGAAAACGGCTGTGGTGCTGAAGTTGCCTGAGAATGTGGAGTTGGTGGCATGTGAAACCCGCATGTGGAGCATTCGTTTGTGTGGGTTGCTGATCAAGCTTCATTTCAGTCCTAGGCACACATAGAGCACTAAGCATAGAGTGTGAAAACTGAGTTTCCTTGAGAGCTGCTTGGAAGCCTGATTTTGTGTGAAGTTAGTGAGCCAAATGGAGTTGTTCTCCCACAAGAACCACTCGGCTGATTCTTCTTCAATATGCCCTTCACCAACATGCAGTGTTTCCTTGATTGAATTAGCTCTCACACCAATATTTGCGTCTAGAGCCTTTGCATTGAGGGCTATCTGAAAACGGCTGTGGCGCTGAAGTTGCCTGTGAATGTGGAGTTGGTGGCATGTGAAAACCGCATGTGGAGCATTCGTTTGTGTGGGATGCTCTACCAGGTTCATTCCTAGATAATGCACTCAAAGGGCACTAAGCATAGAGTGTGAAAACTGAGTTTCCTTGAGAGCTGCTTGGAAGCCTGATGGTGTGTGAAGTTAGTGAGCCAAATGGCGTTGTTCTCCCACAAGAACCACTCGGCTGATCCTTCTTCAATATGCCCTTCACCAACATGCAGTGTTTCCTTGATTGAATTAGCTCTCACACCAATATTTGCGTCTAGAGCCTTTGCATTGAGGGCTATCTGAAAACGGCTGTGGCGCTGAAGTTGCCTGTGAATGTGGAGTTGGTGGCATGTGAAACCCGCATGTGGAGCATTCGTTTGTGTGGGATGCTCTACCAGGTTCATTCTAGATAATGCACTCAAAGGGCACTAAGCATATAATGTGAAAACTGAGTTTCCTTGAGAGCTGCTTGGAAGCCTGATGGTGTGTGAAGTTAGTGAGCCAAATGGAGTTGTTCTCCCACAAGAACCACTCGGCTGATCCTTCTTCAATATGCCCTTCACCAACATGCAGTGTTTCCTTGATTGAATTAGCTCTCACACCAATATTTGCGTCTAGAGCCTTTGCATTGAGGGCTATCTGAAAACGGCTGTGGCGCTGAAGTTGCCTGTGAATGTGGAGTTGCTGGCATGTGAAACCTGCATGTGGAGCATTCGTTTGTGTGGGATGCTGACCAAGCTTCATTTCAGTCCTAGCCATACAAAGGGCACTAAGCATAGAGTGTGAAAACTGAGTTTCCTTGAGAGCTGCTTGGAAGCCTGATGGTGTGTGAAGTTAGTGAGCCAAATGGAGTTGTTCTCCCACAAGAACCACTCGGCTGATCCTTCTTCAATATGCCCTTCACCAACATGCAGTGTTTCCTTGATTGAAGTAGCTCTCACACCAATAATTGCGTCTAGAGCCTTTGCATTGAGCTCTATCTGAAAACGGCTGTGGCGCTGAAGTTGCCTGTGAATGTGGAGTTGGTGGCATGTGAAACCCGCATGTGGAGCATTCGTTTGTGTGGGATGCTGACCATGCTTCATTTTAGTCCTAGGCACACATAGAGCACTAAGCATAGAGTGTGAAAACTGAGTTTCCTTGAGAGCTGCTTGAAGCCTGATGGTGTGTGAAGTTAGTGAGCCAAATGGAGTTGTTCTCCCACAAGAACCACTCGGCTGATCCTTCTTCAATATGCCCTTCACCAACATGCAGTGTTTCCTTGATTGAAGTAGCTCTCACACCAATAATTGCGTCTAGAGCCTTTGCATTGAGGGCTATCTGAAAACGGCTGTGGTGCTGAAGTTGCCTGAGAATGTGGAGTTGGTGGCATGTGAAACCCGCATGTGGAGCATTCGTTTGTGTGGGATGCTGACCAAGCTTCATTTTAGTCCTAGGCACACATAGAGCACTAAGCATAGAGTGTGAAAACTGAGTTTCCTGGAGAGCTGCTTGGAAGCCTGATGGTGTGTGAAGTTAGTGAGCCAAATGGAGTTGTTCTCCCACAAGAACCACTCGGCTGATCCTTCTTCAATATGCCCTTCACCAACATGCAGTGTTTCCTTGATTGAATTAGCTCTCACACCAATATTTGCGTCTAGAGCCTTTGCATTGAGGGCTATCTGAAAACGGCTGTGGCGATGAGGTTGCCTGAGAATGTGGAGTTGGTGGCATGTGAAACCCGCATGTGGAGCATTCGTTTGTGTGGGATGCTGACCAAGCTTCATTTCAGTCCTAGGCACACATAGAGCACTAAGCATAGAGTGTGAAAACTGAGTTTCCTTGAGAGCTGCTTGGAAGCCTGATGGTGTGTGAAGTTAGTGAGCCAAATGGAGTTGTTCTCCCACAAGAACCACTCGGCTGATCCTTCTTCACTATGCCTTCACCAACATGCAATGTTTCCTTGATTGAATTAGCTCTCACACCAATATTTGCGTCTAGAGCCTTTGCATTGAGGGCTATCTGAAAACGGCTGCGGTGCTGAAGTTGCCTGAGAATGTGGAGTTGGTGGCATGTGAAACCCGCATGTGGAGCATTCGTTTGTGTGGGTTGCTGATCAAGCTTCATTTCAGTCCTAGGCACACATAAAGCACTAAGCATAGAGTGTGAAAACTGAGTTTCCTTGAGAGCTGCTTGGAAGCCTGATTTTGTGTGAAGTTAGTGAGCCAAATGGAGTTGTTCTCCCACAAGAACCACTCGGCTGATTCTTCTTCAATATGCCCTTCACCAACATGCAGTGTTTCCTTGATTGAATTAGCTCTCACACCAATATTTGCGTCTAGAGCCTTTGCATTGAGGGCTATCTGAAAACGGCTGTGGCGCTGAAGTTGCCTGTGAATGTGGAGTTGGTGGCATGTGAAAACCGCATGTGGAGCATTCGTTTGTGTGGGATGCTCTACCAGGTTCATTCCTAGATAATGCACTCAAAGGGCACTAAGCATAGAGTGTGAAAACTGAGTTTCCTTGAGAGCTGCTTGGAAGCCTGATGGTGTGTGAAGTTAGTGAGCCAAATGGCGTTGTTCTCCCACAAGAACCACTCTCCTGATCCTTCTTCAATATGCCCTTCACCAACATGCAGTGTTTCCTTGATTGAATTAGCTCTCACACCAATATTTGCGTCTAGAGCCTTTGCATTGAGGGCTATCTGAAAACGGCTGTGGCGCTGAAGTTGCCTGTGAATGTGGAGTTGGTGGCATGTGAAACCCGCATGTGGAGCATTCGTTTGTGTGGGATGCTCTACCAGGTTCCTTTCAGTCCTAGCCATACAAAGGGCACTAAGCATAGAGTGTGAAAACTGAGTTTCCTTGAGAGCTGCTTGGAAGCCTGATGGTGTGTGAAGTTAGTGAGCCAAATGGAGTTGTTCTCCCACAAGACCCACTCGGCTGATCCTTCTTCAATATGCCCTTCACCAACATGAAGTGTTTCCTTGATTGAATTAGCTCTCACACCAATATTTGCGTCTAGAGCCTTTGCATTGAGGGCTATCTGATAACGGCTCTAGCGTTGAAGTTGCCTGTGAATGTGGAGTTGGTGGCATGTGAAACTCGCATGTGGAGCATTCGTTTGTGTGGGATGCTCTACCAGGTTCATTCCTAGATAATGCATTCAAAGGGCACTAAGCATAGAGTGTGAAAACTGAGTTTCCTTGAGAGCTGCTTGGAAGCCTGATGGTGTGTGAAGTTAGTGAGCCAAATGGAGTTGTTCTCCCACAAGAACCACTTGGCTGACCTTCTTCAATATGCCCTTCACCAACATGCAGTGTTTCCTTGATTGAATTAGCTCTCACACCAATATTTGCGTCTAGAGCCTTTGCATTGAGGGCTATCTGAAAACGGCTGTGGCGCAGAAGTTGCCTGTGAATGTGGAGTTGGTGGCATGTGAAACCCGCATGTGGAGCATTCGTTTGTGTGGGATGCTCTACCAGGTTCATTCCTAGATAATGCACTCAAAGGGCACTAAGCATAGACTGTGAAAACTGAGTTTCCTTGAGAGCTGCTTGGAAGCCTGATGGTGTGTGAAGTTAGTGAGCCAAATGGAGTTGTTCTCCCACAAGAACCACTCGGCTGATCCTTCTTCAATATGCCCTTCACCAACATGCAGTGTTTCCTTGATTGAATTAGCTCTCACACCAATATTTGCGTCTACAGCCTTTGCATTGAGGGCTATCTGAAAACGGCTGTGGCGCTGAAGTTGCCTGTGAATGTGGAGTTGGTGGCATGTGAAACCCGCATGTGGAGCATTCGTTTGTGTGGGATGCTCTACCAGGTTCATTCCTAGATAATGCACTCAAAGGGCACTAAGCATGGAGTGTGAAAACTGAGTTTCCTTGAGAGCTGCTTGGAAGCCTGATGGTGTGTGAAGTTAGTGAGCCAAATGGTGTTGTTCTCCCACAAGAACTACTCGGCTGATCCTTCTTCAATATGCCCTTCACCAACATGCAGTGTTTCCTTGATTGAATTAGCTCTCACACCAATATTTGCATCTAGAGCCTTTGCATTGAGGGCTATCTGAAAACGGCTGTGGCGCTGAAGTTGCCTGTGAATGTGGAGTTGGTGGCATGTGAAACCCGCATGTGGAGCATTCGTTTGTGTGGGATGCTCTACCAGGTTCATTTCAGTCCTAGGCACTCAAAGGGCACTAAGCATAGAGTGTGAAAACTGAGTTTCCTTGAGAGCTGCTTGGAAGCCTGATGGTGTGTGAAGTTAGTGAGCCAAATGGAGTTGTTCTCCCACAAGAACCACTCGGCTGATCCTTCTTCAATATGCCCTTCACCAACATGCAGTGTTTCCTTGATTGAATTAGCTCTCACACCAATATTTGCGTCTAGAGCCTTTGCATTGAGGGCTATCTGAAAACGGCTGTGGCGCTGAAGTTGCCTGTGAATGTGGAGTTGGTGGCATGTGAAACCCGCATGTGGAGCATTCGTTTGTGTGGGATGCTCTACCAGGTTCATTCCTAGATAATGCACTCAAAGGGCACTAAGCATAGAGTGTGAAAACTGAGTTTCCTTGAGAGCTGCTTGGAAGCCTGATGGTGTGTGTAGTGAGCCAAATGGAGTTGTTCTCCCACAAGAACCACTCGGCTGATCCTTCTTCAATATGCCCTTCACCAACATGCAGTGTTTCCTTGATTGAATTAGCTCTCACACCAATATTTGCGTCTAGAGCCTTTGCATTGAGGGCTATCTGAAAACGGCTGTGGCGCTGAAGTTGCCTGTGAATGTGGAGTTGGTGGCATGTGAAACCCGCATGTGGAGCATTCGTTTGTGTGGGATGCTCTACCAGGTTCAATCCTAGATAATGCACTCAAAGTGCACTAAGCATAGAGTGTGAAAACTGAGTTTCCTTGAGAGCTGCTTGGAAGCCTGATGGTGTGTGAAGTTAGTGAGCCAAATGGCGTTGTTCTCCCACAAGTACCACTCGGCTGATCCTTCTTCAATATGCCCTTCACCAACATGCAGTGTTTCCTTGATTGAATTAGCTCTCACACCAATATTTGCGTCTAGAGCCTTTGCATTGAGGGCTATCTGAAAACGGCTGTGGCGCTGAAGTTGCCTGTGAATGTGGAGTTGGTGGCATGTGAAACCCGCATGTGGAGCATTCGTTTGTGTGGGATGCTCTATCAGGTTCATTCCTAGATAATGCACTCAAAGGGCACTAAGCATAGAGTGTGAAAACTGAGTTTCCTTGAGAGCTGCTTGGAAGCCTGATGGTGTGTGAAGTTAGAGAGCCAAATGGAGTTGTTCTCCCACAAGAACCACTCGGCTGATCCTTCTTCAATATGCCATTCACCAACATGCAGTGTTTCCTTGATTGGATCATCTCTCACACCAATATTTGCGTCTAGAGCCTTTGCATTGAGGGCTATCTGAAAACGGCTGTGGCGCTGAAGTTGCCTGTGAATGTGGAGTTGGTGGCATGTGAAACCCGCATGTGGAGCATTCGTTTGTGTGGGATGCTCTACCAGGTTCATTCCTAGATAATGCACTCAAAAGGCACTAAGCATAGAGTGTGAAAACTGAGTTTCCTTGAGAGCTGCTTGGAAGCCTGATGGTGTGTGAAGTTAGTGAGCCAAATGGCGTTGTTCTCCCACAAGTACCACTCGGCTGATCCTTCTTCAATATGCCCTTCACCAACATGCAGTGTTTCCTTGATTGAATTAGCTCTCACACCAATATTTGCGTCTAGAGCCTTTGCATTGAGGGCTATCTGAAAACGGCTGTGGCGCTGAAGTTGCCTGTGAATGTGGAGTTGGTGGCATGTGAAACCCGCATGTGGAGCATTCGTTTGTGTGGGATGCTCTACCAGGTTCATTCCTAGATAATGCACTCAAAGGGCACTAAGCATAGAGTGTGAAAACTGAGTTTCCTTGAGAGCTGCTTGGAAGCCTGATGGTGTGTGAAGTTAGTGAGCCAAATGGAGTTGTTCTCCCACAAGAACCACTCGGCTGATCCTTCTTCAATATGCCCTTCACCAACATGCAGTGCTTCCTTGATTGAATTAGCTCTCACACCAATATTTGCGTCTAGAGCCTTTGCATTGAGGGCTATCTGAAAACGGCTGTGGCGCTGAAGTTGCCTGTGAATGTGGAGTTGGTGGCATGTGAAACCCGCATGTGGAGCATTCGTTTGTGTGGGATGCTCTACCAGGTTCATTCCTAGATAATGCACTCAAAGGGCACTAAGCATAGAGTGTAAAAACTGAGTTTCCTTGAGAGCTTCTTGGAAGCCTGATGGTGTGTGAAATTAGTGAGCCAAATGGAGTTGTTCTCCCACAAGAACCACTCGGCTGATCCTTCTTCAATATGCCCTTCACCAACATGCAGTGTTTCCTTGATTGAATTAGCTCTCACACCAATATTTGCGTCTAGAGCCTTTGCATTGAGGGCTATCTGAAAACGGCTGTGGCGCTGAAGTTGCCTGAGAATGTGGAGTTGGTGGCATGTGAAACCCGCATGTGGAGCATTCGTTTGTGTGGGATGCTGACCAAGCTTCATTTCAGTCCTAGGCACACATAGAGCACTAAGCATAGAGTGTGAAAACTGTGTTTCCTGGAGAGCTGCTTGGAAGCCTGATGGTGTGTGAAGTTAGTGAGCCAAATGGAGTTGTTCTCCCACAAGAACCACTCGGCTGATCCTTCTTCAATATGCCCTTCACCAACATGCAGTGTTTCCTTGATTGAATTAGCTCTCACACCAATATTTGCATCTAGAGCCTTTGCATTGAGGGCTATCTGAAAACGGCTGTGGCGCTGAAGTTGCCTGTGAATGTGGAGTTGGTGGCATGTGAAACCCGCATGTGGAGCATTCGTTTGTGTGGGATGCTCTACCAGGTTCATTCCTAGATAATGCACTCAAAGGGCACTAAGCATAGAGTGTGAAAACTGAGTTTCCTGGAGAGCTGCTTGGAAGCCTGATGGTGTGTGAAGTTAGTGAGCCAAATGGAGTTGTTCTCCCACAAGAACCACTCGGCTGATCCTTCTTCAATATGCCCTTCACCAACATGCAGTGTTTCCTTGATTGAATTAGCTCTCACACCAATATTTGCGTCTAGAGCCTTTGCATTGAGGGCTATCTGAAAACGGCTGTGGCGCTGAAGTTGCATGTGAATGTGGAGTTGGTGGCATGTGAAACCCGCATGTGGAGCATTCGTTTGTGTGGGATGCTCTACCAGGTTCATTCCTAGATAATGCACTCAATTTGCACTAAGCATAGAGTGTGAAAACTGAGTTTCCTTGAGAGCTGCTTGGAAGCCTGATGGTGTGTGTAGTGAGCCAAATGGAGTTGTTCTCCCACAAGAACCACTCGGCTGATCCTTCTTCAATATGCCATTCACCAACATGCAGTGTTTCCTTGATTGGATCATCTCTCACACCAATATTTGCGTCTAGAGCCTTTGCATTGAGGGCTATCTGAAAACGGCTGTGGCGCTGAAGTTGCCTGTGAATGTGGAGTTGGTGGCATGTGAAACCCGCATGTGGAGCATTCGTTTGTGTGGGATGCTCTACCAGGTTCATTCCTAGATAATGCACTCAAAAGGCATTAAGCATAGAGTGTGAAAACTGAGTTTCCTTGAGAGCTGCTTGGAAGCCTGATGGTGTGTGAAGTTAGTGAGCCAAATGGCGTTGTTCTCCCACAAGTACCACTTGGCTGATCCTTCTTCAATATGCCCTTCACCAACATGCAGTGTTTCCTTGATTGAATTAGCTCTCACACCAATATTTGCGTCTAGAGCCTTTGCATTGAGGGCTATCTGAAAACGGCTGTGGCGCTGAAGTTGCCTGTGAATGTGGAGTTGGTGGCATGTGAAACCCGCATGTGGAGCATTCGTTTGTGTGGGATGCTCTACCAGGTTCATTCCTAGATAATGCACTCAAAGGGCACTAAGCATAGAGTGTGAAAACTGAGTTTCCTTGAGAGCTGCTTGGAAGCCTGATGGTGTGTGAAGTTAGTGAGCCAAATGGAGTTGTTCTCCCACAAGAACCACTCGGCTGATCCTTCTTCAATATGCCCTTCACCAACATGCAGTGTTTCCTTGATTGAATTAGCTCTCACACCAATATTTGCGTCTAGAGCCTTTGCATTGAGGGCTATCTGAAAACGGCTGTGGCGCTGAAGTTGCCTGTGAATGTGGAGTTGGTGGCATGTGAAACCCGCATGTGGAGCATTCGTTTGTGTGGGATGCTCTACCAGGTTCATTCCTAGATAATGCACTCAAAGGGCACTAAGCATAGAGTGTAAAAACTGAGTTTCCTTGAGAGCTTCTTGGAAGCCTGATGGTGTGTGAAATTAGTGAGCCAAATGGAGTTGTTCTTCCACAAGAACCACTCGGCTGATCCTTCTTCAATATGCCCTTCACCAACATGCAGTGTTTCCTTGATTGAATTAGCTCTCACACCAATATTTGCGTCTAGAGCCTTTGCATTGAGGGCTATCTGAAAACGGCTGTGGCGCTGAAGTTGCCTGAGAATGTGGAGTTGGTGGCATGTGAAACCCGCATGTGGAGCATTCGTTTGTGTGGGATGCTGAGCAAGCTTCATTTCAGTCCTAGGCACACATAGAGCACTAAGCATAGAGTGTGAAAACTGTGTTTCCTGGAGAGCTGCTTGGAAGCCTGATGGTGTGTGAAGTTAGTGAGCCAAATGGAGTTGTTCTCCCACAAGAACCACTCGGCTGATCCTTCTTCAATATGCCCTTCACCAACATGCAGTGTTTCCTTGATTGAATTAGCTCTCACACCAATATTTGCGTCTAGAGCCTTTGCATTGAGGGCTATCTGAAAACGGCTGTGGCGATGAGGTTGCCTGAGAATGTGGAGTTGGTGGCATGTGAAACCCGCATGTGGAGCATTCGTTTGTGTGGGATGCTGACCAAGCTTCATTTCAGTCCTAGGCACACATAGAGCACTAAGCATAGAGTGTGAAAACTGAGTTTCCTTGAGAGCTGCTTGGAAGCCTGATGGTGGGTGAAGTTAGTGAGCCAAATGGAGTTGTTCTCCCACAAGAACCACTCGGCTGATCCTTCTTCACTATGCCCTTCACCAAGATGCAATGTTTCCTTGATTGAATTAGCTCTCACACCAATATTTGCGTCTAGAGCCTTTGCATTGAGGGCTATCTGAAAACGGCTGCGGTGCTGAAGTTGCCTGAGAATGTGGAGTTGGTGGCATGTGAAACCCGCATGTGGAGCATTCGTTTGTGTGGGTTGCTGATTAAGCTTCATTTCAGTCCTAGGCACACATAGAGCACTAAGCATAGAGTGTGAAAACTGAGTTTCCTTGAGAGCTGCTTGGAAGCCTGATTTTGTGTGAAGTTAGTGAGCCAAATGGAGTTGTTCTCCACAAGAACCACTCGGCTGATCCTTCTTCAATATGCCCTTCACCAACATGCAGTGTTTCCTTGATTGAATTAGCTCTCACACCAATATTTGCGTCTAGAGCCTTTGCATTGAGGGCTATCTGAAAACGGCTGTGGCGCTGAAGTTGCCTGTGAATGTGGAGTTGGTGGCATGTGAAAACCGCATGTGGAGCATTCGTTTGTGTGGGATGCTCTACCAGGTTCATTCCTAGATAATGCACTCAAAGGGCACTAAGCATAGAGTGTGAAAACTGAGTTTCCTTGAGAGCTGCTTGGAAGCCTGATGGTGTGTGAAGTTAGTGAGCCAAATGGCGTTGTTCTCCCACAAGAACCACTCGGCTGATCCTTCTTCAATATGCCCTTCACCAACATGCAGTGTTTCCTTGATTGAATTAGCTCTCACACCAATATTTGCGTCTAGAGCCTTTGCATTGAGGGCTATCTGAAAACGGCTGTGGCACTGAAGTTGCCTGTGAATGTGGAGTTGGTGGCATGTGAAACCCGCATGTGGAGCATTCGTTTGTGTGGGATGCTCTACCAGGTTCCTTTCAGTCCTAGCCATACAAAGGGCACTAAGCATAGAGTGTGAAAACTGAGTTTCCTTGAGAGCTGCTTGGAAGCCTGATGGTGTGTGAAGTTAGTGAGCCAAATGGAGTTGTTCTCCCACAAGAACCACTTGGCTGATCCTTCTTCAATATGCCCTTCACCAACATGCAGTGTTTCCTTGATTGAATTAGCTCTCACACCAATATTTGCGTCTAGAGCCTTTGCATTGAGGGCTATCTGAAAACGGCTGTGGCGCTGAAGTTGCCTGTGAATGTGGAGTTACTGGCATGTGAAACCCGCATGTGGAACATTCGTTTGTGTGGGATGCTCTACCAGGTTCATTCCTAGATGCTGCATTCAAAGGGCACTAAACATAGAGTGTGAAAACTGAGTTTCCTGGAGAGCTGCTTGGAAGCCTGATGGTGTGTGAAGTTAGTGAGCCAAATGGAGTTGTTCTCCCACAATAACCACTTGGCTGATCCTTCTTCAATATGCCCTTCACCAACATGCAGTGTTTCCTTGATTGAATTAGCTCTCACACCAATATTTGCGTCTAGAGCCTTTGCATTGAGGGCTATCTGAAAACGGCTGTGGCGCAGAAGTTGCCTTGAATGTGGAGTTGGTGGCATGTGAAACCCGCATGTGGAGCATTCGTTTGTGTGGGATGCTCTACCAGGTTCATTAATAGATAATGCACTCAAAGGGCACTAAGCATAGACTGTGAAAACTGAGTTTCCTTGAGAGCTGCTTGGAAGCCTGATGGTGTGTGAAGTTAGTGAGCCAAATGGAGTTGTTCTCCCACAAGAACCACTCGGCTGATCCTTCTTCAATATGCCCTTCACCAACATGCAGTGTTTCCTTGATTGAATTAGCTCTCACACTAATATTTGCGTCTACAGCCTTTGCATTGAGGGCTATCTGAAAACGGCTGTGGTGCTGAAGTTGCCTGTGAATGTGGAGTTGGTGGCATGTGAAACCCGCATGTGGAGCATTCGTTTGTGTGGGATGCTCTACCAGGTTCATTCCTAGATAATGCACTCAAAGGGCACTAAGCATGGAGTGTGAAAACTGAGTTTCCTTGAGAGCTGCTTGGAAGCCTGATGGTGTGTGAAGTTAGTGAGCCAAATGGAGTTGTTCTCCCACAAGAACCACTCGGCTGATCCTTCTTCAATATGCCCTTCACCAACATGCAGTGTTTCCTTGATTGAATTAGCTCTCACACCAATATTTGCGTCTAGAGCCTTTGCATTGAGGGCTATCTGAAAACGGCTGTAGCGCTGAAGTTGCCTGTGAATGTGGAGTTGGTGGCATGTGAAACCCGCATGTGGAGCATTCGTTTGTGTGGGATGCTCTACCAGGTTCATTCCTAGATAATGCACTCAAAGGGCACTAAGCATGGAGTGTGAAAACTGAGTTTCCTTGAGAGCTGCTTGGAAGCCTGATGGTGTGTGAAGTTAGTGAGCCAAATGGAGTTGTTCTCCCACAAGAACTACTCGGCTGATCCTTCTTCAATATGCCCTTCACCAACATGCAGTGTTTCCTTGATTGAATTAGCTCTCACACCAATATTTGCATCTAGAGCCTTTGCATTGAGGGCTATCTGAAAACGGCTGTGGCGCTGAAGTTGCCTGTGAATGTGGAGTTGGTGGCATGTGAAACCCGCATGTGGAGCATTCGTTTGTGTGGGATGCTCTACCAGGTTCATTTCAGTCCTAGGCACTCAAAGGGCACTAAGCATAGAGTGTGAAAACTGAGTTTCCTTGAGAGCTGCTTGGAAGCCTGATGGTGTGTGAAGTTAGTGAGCCAAATGGAGTTGTTCTCCCACAAGAACCACTCGGCTGATCCTTCTTCAATATGCCCTTCACCAACATGCAGTGTTTCCTTGATTGAATTAGCTCTCACACCAATATTTGCGTCTAGAGCCTTTGCATTGAGGGCTATCTGAAAACGGCTGTGGCGCTGAAGTTGCCTGTGAATGTGGAGTTGGTGGCATGTGAAACCCGCATGTGGAGCATTCGTTTGTGTGGGATGCTCTACCAGGTTCATTCCTAGATAATGCACTCAAAGGGCACTAAGCATAGAGTGTGAAAACTGAGTTTCCTTGAGAGCTGCTTGGAAGCCTGATGGTGTGTGTAGTGAGCCAAATGGAGTTGTTCTCCCACAAGAACCACTCGGCTGATCCTTCTTCAATATGCCCTTCACCAACATGCAGTGTTTCCTTGATTGAATTAGCTCTCACACCAATATTTGCGTCTAGAGCCTTTGCATTGAGGGCTATCTGAAAACGGCTGTGGCGCTGAAGTTGCCTGTGAATGTGGAGTTGGTGGCATGTGAAACCCGCATGTGGAGCATTCGTTTGTGTGGGATGCTCCACCAGGTTCAATCCTAGATAATGCACTCAAAGTGCACTAAGCATAGAGTGTGAAAACTGAGTTTCCTTGAGAGCTGCTTGGAAGCCTGATGGTGTGTGAAGTTAGTGAGCCAAATGGCGTTGTTCTCCCACAAGTACCACTCGGCTGATCCTTCTTCAATATGCCCTTCACCAACATGCAGTGTTTCCTTGATTGAATTAGCTCTCACACCAATATTTGCGTCTAGAGCCTTTGCATTGAGGGCTATCTGAAAACGGCTGTGGCGCTGAAGTTGCCTGTGAATGTGGAGTTGGTGGCATGTGAAACCCGCATGTGGAGCATTCGTTTGTGTGGGATGCTCTACCAGGTTCATTCCTAGATAATGCACTCAAAGGGCACTAAGCATAGAGTGTGAAAACTGAGTTTCCTTGAGAGCTGCTTGGAAGCCTGATGGTGTGTGAAGTTAGAGAGCCAAATGGAGTTGTTCTCCCACAAGAACCACTCGGCTGATCCTTCTTCAATATGCCCTTCACCAACATGCAGTGTTTCCTTGATTGAATTAGCTCTCACACCAATATTTGCGTCTAGAGCCTTTGCATTGAGGGCTATCTGAAAACGGCTGTGGCGCTGAAGTTGCCTGTGAATGTGGAGTTGGTGGCATGTGAAACCCGCATGTGGAGCATTCGTTTGTGTGGGATGCTCTACCAGGTTCATTCCTAGATAATGCACTCAAAGGGCACTAAGCATAGAGTGTGAAAACTGAGTTTCCTTGAGAGCTGCTTGGAAGCCTGATGGTGTGTGAAGTTAGTGAGCCAAATGGAGTTGTTCTCCCACAAGAACCACTCGGCTGATCCTTCTTCAATATGCCCTTCACCAACATGCAGTGTTTCCTTGATTGAATTAGCTCTCACACCAATATTTGCGTCTAGAGCCTTTGCATTGAGGGCTATCTGAAAACGGCTGTGGCGCTGAAGTTGCATGTGAATGTGGAGTTGGTGGCATGTGAAACCCGCATGTGGAGCATTCGTTTGTGTGGGATGCTCTACCAGGTTCATTCCTAGATAATGCACTCAAAGGGCACTAAGCATAGAGTGTGAAAACTGAGTTTCCTTGAGAGCTGCTTGGAAGCCTGATGGTGTGTGTAGTGAGCCAAATGGAGTTGTTCTCCCACAAGAACCACTCGGCTGATCCTTCTTCAATATGCCATTCACCAACATGCAGTGTTTCCTTGATTGGATCATCTCTCACACCAATATTTGCGTCTAGAGCCTTTGCATTGAGGGCTATCTGAAAACGGCTGTGGCGCTGAAGTTGCCTGTGAATGTGGAGTTGGTGGCATGTGAAACCCGCATGTGGAGCATTCGTTTGTGTGGGATGCTCTACCAGGTTCATTCCTAGATAATGCACTCAAAGGGCATTAAGCATACAGTGTGAAAACTGAGTTTCCTTGAGAGCTGCTTGGAAGCCTGATGGTGTGTGAAGTTAGTGAGCCAAATGGCGTTGTTCTCCCACAAGTACCACTTGGCTGATCCTTCTTCAATATGCCCTTCACCAACATGCAGTGTTTCCTTGATTGAATTAGCTCTCACACCAATATTTGCGTCTAGAGCCTTTGCATTGAGGGCTATCTGAAAACGGCTGTGGCGCTGAAGTTGCCTGTGAATGTGGAGTTGGTGGCATGTGAAACCCGCATGTGGAGCATTCGTTTGTGTGGGATGCTCTACCAGGTTCATTCCTAGATAATGCACTCAAAGGGCACTAAGCATATAATGTGAAAACTGAGTTTCCTTGAGAGCTGCTTGGAAGCCTGATGGTGTGTGAAGTTAGTGAGCCAAATGGAGTTGTTCTCCCACAAGAACCACTCGGCTGATCCTTCTTCAATATGCCCTTCACCAACATGCAGTGTTTCCTTGATTGAATTAGCTCTCACACCAATATTTGCGTCTAGAGCCTTTGCATTGAGGGCTATCTGAAAACGGCTGTGGCGCTGAAGTTGCCTGTGAATGTGGAGTTGGTGGCATGTGAAACCCGCATGTGGAGCATTCGTTTGTGTGGGATGCTCTACCAGGTTCATTCCTAGATAATGCACTCAAAGGGCACTAAGCATAGAGTGTAAAAACTGAGTTTCCTTGAGAGCTTCTTGGAAGCCTGATGGTGTGTGAAATTAGTGAGCCAAATGGAGTTGTTCTCCCACAAGAACCACTCGGCTGATCCTTCTTCAATATGCCCTTCACCAACATGCAGTGTTTCCTTGATTGAATTAGCTCTCACACCAATATTTGCGTCTAGAGCCTTTGCATTGAGGGCTATCTGAAAACGGCTGTGGCTCTGAAGTTGCCTGTGAATGTGGAGTTGGTGGCATGTGAAACCCGCATGTGGAGCATTCGTTTGTGTGGGATGCTCTACCAGGTTCATTCCTAGATAATGCATTCAAAGGGCACTAAGCATAGAGTATGAAAACTGAGTTTCCTGGAGAGCTGCTTGGAAGCCTGATGGTGTGTGAAGTTAGTGAGCCAAATGGAGTTGTTCTCCCACAAGAACCACTCGGCTGATCCTTCTTCAATATGCCCTTCACCAACATGCAGTGTTTCCTTGATTGAATTTGCTCTCACACCAATATTTGCGTCTAGAGCCTTTGCATTGAGGGCTATCTGAAAACGGCTGTGGCGATGAGGTTGCCTGAGAATGTGGAGTTGGTGGCATGTGAAACCCGCATGTGGAGCATTCGTTTGTGTGGGATGCTGACCAAGCTTCATTTCAGTCCTAGGCACACATAGAGCACTAAGCATAGAGTGTGAAAACTGAGTTTCCTTGAGAGCTGCTTGGAAGCCTGATGGTGGGTGAAGTTAGTGAGCCAAATGGAGTTGTTCTCCCACAAGAACCACTCGGCTGATCCTTCTTCACTATGCCCTTCACCAACATGCAATGTTTCCTTGATTGAATTAGCTCTCACACCAATATTTGCGTCTAGAGCCTTTGCATTGAGGGCTATCTGAAAACGGCTGCGGTGCTGAAGTTGCCTGAGAATGTGGAGTTGGTGGCATGTGAAACCCGCATGTGGAGCATTCGTTTGTGTGGGTTGCTGATTAAGCTTCATTTCAGTCCTAGGCACACATAGAGCACTAAGCATAGAGTGTGAAAACTGAGTTTCCTTGAGAGCTGCTTGGAAGCCTGATTTTGTGTGAAGTTAGTGAGCCAAATGGAGTTGTTCTCCCACAAGAACCACTCGGCTGATCCTTCTTCAATATGCCCTTCACCAACATGCAGTGTTTCCTTGATTGAATTAGCTCTCACACCAATATTTGCGTCTAGAGCCTTTGCATTGAGGGCTATCTGAAAACGGCTGTGGCGCTGAAGTTGCCTGTGAATGTGGAGTTGGTGGCATGTGAAAACCGCATGTGGAGCATTCGTTTGTGTGGGATGCTCTACCAGGTTCATTCCTAGATAATGCACTCAAAGGGCACTAAGCATAGAGTGTGAAAACTGAGTTTCCTTGAGAGCTGCTTGGAAGCCTGATGGTGTGTGAAGTTAGTGAGCCAAATGGCGTTGTTCTCCCACAAGAACCACTCGGCTGATCCTTCTTCAATATGCCCTTCACCAACATGCAGTGTTTCCTTGATTGAATTAGCTCTCACACCAATATTTGCGTCTAGAGCCTTTGCATTGAGGGCTATCTGAAAACGGCTGTGGCACTGAAGTTGCCTGTGAATGTGGAGTTGGTGGCATGTGAAACCCGCATGTGGAGCATTCGTTTGTGTGGGATGCTCTACCAGGTTCCTTTCAGTCCTAGTCATACAAAGGGCACTAAGCATAGAGTGTGAAAACTGAGTTTCCTTGAGAGCTGCTTGGAAGCCTGATGGTGTGTGAAGTTAGTGAGCCAAATGGAGTTGTTCTCCCACAAGAACCACTCGGCTGATCCTTCTTCAATATGCCCTTCACCAACATGCAGTGTTTCCTTGATTGAATTAGCTCTCACACCAATATTTGCATCTAGAGCCTTTGCATTGAGGGCTATCTGAAAACGGCTGTGGCGCTGAAGTTGCCTGTGAATGTGGAGTTGGTGGCATGTGAAACCCGCATGTGGAGCATTCGTTTGTGTGGGATGCTCTACCAGGTTCATTCCTAGATAATGCACTCAAAGGGCACTAAGCATAGAGTGTGAAAACTGAGTTTCCTTGAGAGCTGCTTGGAAGCCTGATGGTGTGTGTAGTGAGCCAAATGGAGTTGTTCTCCCACAAGAACCACTCGGCTGATCCTTCTTCAATATGCCCTTCACCAACATGCAGTGTTTCCTTGATTGAATTAGCTCTCACACCAATATTTGCGTCTAGAGCCTTTGCATTGAGGGCTATCTGAAAACGGCTGTGGCGCTGAAGTTGCCTGTGAATGTGGAGTTGGTGGCATGTGAAACCCGCATGTGGAGCATTCGTTTGTGTGGGATGCTCTACCAGGTTCAATCCTAGATAATGCACTCAAAGTGCACTAAGCATAGAGTGTGAAAACTGAGTTTCCTTGAGAGCTGCTTGGAAGCCTGATGGTGTGTGAAGTTAGTGAGCCAAATGGCGTTGTTCTCCCACAAGTACCACTCGGCTGATCCTTCTTCAATATGCCCTTCACCAACATGCAGTGTTTCCTTGATTGAATTAGCTCTCACACCAATATTTGCGTCTAGAGCCTTTGCATTGAGGGCTATCTGAAAACGGCTGTGGCGCTGAAGTTGCCTGTGAATGTGGAGTTGGTGGCATGTGAAACCCGCATGTGGAGCATTCGTTTGTGTGGGATGCTCTACCAGGTTCATTCCTAGATAATGCATTCAAAGGGCACTAAGCATAGAGTGTGAAAACTGAGTTTCCTTGAGAGCTGCTTGGAAGCCTGATGGTGTGTGAAGTTAGAGAGCCAAATGGAGTTGTTCTCCCACAAGAACCACTCGTCTGATCCTTCTTCAATATGCCCTTCACCAACATGCAGTGTTTCCTTGATTGAATTAGCTCTCACACCAATATTTGCGTCTAGAGCCTTTGCATTGAGGGCTATCTGAAAACGGCTGTGGCGCTGAAGTTGCCTGTGAATGTGGAGTTGGTGGCATGTGAAACCCGCATGTGGAGCATTCGTTTGTGTGGGATGCTCTACCAGGTTCATTCCTAGATAATGCACTCAAAGGGCACTAAGCATAGAGTGTGAAAACTGAGTTTCCTGGAGAGCTGCTTGGAAGCCTGATGGTGTGTGAAGTTAGTGAGCCAAATGGAGTTGTTCTCCCACAAGAACCACTCGGCTGATCCTTCTTCAATATGCCCTTCACCAACATGCAGTGTTTCCTTGATTGAATTAGCTCGCACACCAATATTTGCGTCTAGAGCCTTTGCATTGAGGGCTATCTGAAAACGGCTGTGGCGCTGAAGTTGCATGTGAATGTGGAGTTGGTGGCATGTGAAACCCGCATGTGGAGCATTCGTTTGTGTGGGATGCTCTACCAGGTTCATTCCTAGATAATGCACTCAATTTGCACTAAGCATAGAGTGTGAAAACTGAGTTTCCTTGAGAGCTGCTTGGAAGCCTGATGGTGTGTGTAGTGAGCCAAATGGAGTTGTTCTCCCACAAGAACCACTCGGCTGATCCTTCTTCAATATGCCCTTCACCAACATGCAGTGTTTCCTTGATTGAATTAGCTCTCACACCAATATTTGCGTCTAGAGCCTTTGCATTGAGGGCTATCTGAAAACGGCTGTGGCGCTGAAGTTGCCTGTGAATGTGGAGTTGGTGGCATGTGAAACCCGCATGTGGAGCATTCGTTTGTGTGGGATGCTCTACCAGGTTCATTCCTAGATAATGCACTCAAAGGTCACTAAGCATAGACTGTGAAAACTGAGTTTCCTTGTGAGCTGCTTGGAAGCCTGATGGTGTGTGAAGTTAGTGAGCCAAATGGAGTTGTTCTCCCACAAGAACCACTCGGCTGATCCTTCTTCAATATGCCCTTCACCAACATGCAGTGTTTCCTTGATTGAATTAGCTCTCACACCAATATTTGCGTCTAGAGCCTTTGCATTGAGGGCTATCTGAAAACGGCTGTGGCGCTGAAGTTGCCTGTGAATGTGGAGTTGGTGGCATGTGAAACCCGCATGTGGAGCATTCGTTTGTGTGGGATGCTCTACCAGGTTCATTCCTAGATAATGCTCTCAAAGGGCACTAAGCATAGAGTGTGAAAACTGAGTTTCCTTGAGAGCTGCTTGGAAGCCTGATGGTGTGTGAAGTTAGTGAGCCAAATGGAGTTGTTCTCCCACAAGAACCACTCGGCTGATCCTTCTTCAATATGCCCTTCACCAACATGCAGTGTTTCCTTGATTGAATTAGCTCTCACACCAATATTTGCGTCTACAGCCTTTGCATTGAGGGCTATCTGAAAACGGCTGTGGCGCTGAAGTTGCCTGTGAATGTGGAGTTGCTGGCATGTGAAACCCGCATGTGGAGCATTCGTTTGTGTGGGATGCTCTACCAGGTTCATTCCTAGATAATGCACTCAAAGGTCACTAAGCATAGACTGTGAAAACTGAGTTTCCTTGTGAGCTGCTTGGAAGCCTGATGGTGTGTGAAGTTAGTGAGCCAAATGGAGTTGTTCTCCCACAAGAACCACTCGGCTGATCCTTCTTCAATATGCCCTTCACCAACATGCAGTGTTTCCTTGATTGAATTAGCTCTCACACCAATATTTGCGTCTAGAGCCTTTGCATTGAGGGCTATCTGAAAACGGCTGTGGCGCTGAAGTTGCCTGTGAATGTGGAGTTGGTGGCATGTGAAACCCGCATGTGGAGCATTCGTTTGTGTGGGATGCTCTACCAGGTTCATTCCTAGATAATGCTCTCAAAGGGCACTAAGCATAGAGTGTGAAAACTGAGTTTCCTTGAGAGCTGCTTGGAAGCCTGATGGTGTGTGAAGTTAGTGAGCCAAATGGAGTTGTTCTCCCACAAGAACCACTCGGCTGATCCTTCTTCAATATGCCCTTCACCAACATGCAGTGTTTCCTTGATTGAATTAGCTCTCACACCAATATTTGCGTCTACAGCCTTTGCATTGAGGGCTATCTGAAAACGGCTGTGGCGCTGAAGTTGCCTGTGAATGTGGAGTTGCTGGCATGTGAAACCCGCATGTGGAACATTCGTTTGTGTGGGATGCTCTACCAGGTTCATTCCTAGATACTGCATTCAAAGGGCACTAAACATAGAGTGTGAAAACTGAGTTTCCTTGAGAGCTGCTTGGAAGCCTGATGGTGTGTGAAGTTAGTGAGCCACATGGAGTTGTTCTCCCACAAGAACCACTCGGCTGATCCTTCTTCAATATGCCCTTCACCAACATGCAGTGTTTCCTTGATTGAATTAGCTCTCACACCAATATTTGCGTCTAGAGCCTTTGCATTGAGGGCTATCTGAAAACGGCTGTGGCGCTGAAGTTGCCTGTGAATGTGGAGTTGCTGGCATGTGAAACCCGCATGTGGAGCATTCGTTTGTGTGGGATGCTCTACCAGGTTCATTCCTAGATAATGCACTCAAAGGGCACTAAGCATAGAGTGTGAAAACTGAGTTTCCTTGAGAGCTGCTTGGAAGCCTGATGGTGTGTGAAGTTAGTGAGCCAAATGGAGTTGTTCTCCCACAAGAACCACTCGGCTGATCCTTCTTCAATATGCCCTTCACCAACATGCAGTGTTTCCTTGATTGAATTAGCTCTCACACCAATATTTGCGTCTAGAGCCTTTGCATTGAGGGCTATCTGAAAACGGCTGTGGCGCTGAAGTTGCCTGTGAATGTGGAGTTGGTGGCATGTGAAACCCGCATGTGGAGCATTCGTTTGTGTGGGATGCTCTACCAGGTTCATTTCAGTCCTAGCCATACAAAGGGCACTAAGCATAGAGTGTGAAAACTGAGTTTCCTTGAGAGCTGCTTGGAAGCCTGATGGTGTGTGAAGTTAGTGAGCCAAATGGAGTTGTTCTCCCACAAGAACCACTCGGCTGATCCTTCTTCAATATGCCCTTCACCAACATGCAGTGTTTCCTTGATTGAATCATCTCTCACACCAATATTTGCGTCTAGAGCTTTGCATTGAGGGCTATCTGAAAACGGCTGTGGCGCTGAAGTTGCCTGTGAATGTGGAGTTGGTGGCATGTGAAACCCGCATGTGGAGCATTCGTTTGTGTGGGATGCTCTACCAGGTTCATTCCTAGATAATGCACTCAAAGGGCACTAAGCATAGAGTGTGAAAACTGAGTTTCCTTGAGAGCTGCTTGGAAGCCTGATGGTGTGTGAAGTTAGTGAGCCAAATGGAGTTGTTCTCCCACAAGAACCACTCGGCTGATCCTTCTTCAATATGCCCTTCACCAACATGCAGTGTTTCCTTGATTGAATTAGCTCTCACACCAATATTTGCGTCTAGAGCCTTTGCATTGAGGGCTATCTGAAAACGGCTGTGGCGCTGAAGTTGCCTGTGAATGTGGAGTTGCTGGCATGTGAAACCCGCATGTGGAACATTCGTTTGTGTGGGATGCTCTACCAGGTTCATTCCTAGATACTGCATTCAAAGGGCACTAAACATAGAGTGTGAAAACTGAGTTTCCTTGAGAGCTGCTTGGAAGCCTGATGGTGTGTGAAGTTAGTGAGCCACATGGAGTTGTTCTCCCACAAGAACCACTCGGCTGATCCTTCTTCAATATGCCCTTCACCAACATGCAGTGTTTCCTTGATTGAATTAGCTCTCACACCAATATTTGCGTCTAGAGCCTTTGCATTGAGGGCTATCTGAAAACGGCTGTGGCGCTGAAGTTGCCTGTGAATGTGGAGTTGGTGGCATGTGAAACCCGCATGTGGAGCATTCGTTTGTGTGGGATGCTCTACCAGGTTCATTCCTAGATAATGCACTCAAAGGGCACTAAGCATAGAGTGTGAAAACTGAGTTTCCTTGAGAGCTGCTTGGAAGCCTGATGGTGTGTGAAGTTAGTGAGCCAAATGGAGTTGTTCTCCCACAAGAACCACTCGGCTGATCCTTCTTCAATATGCCCTTCACCAACATGCAGTGTTTCCTTGATTGAATTAGCTCTCACACCAATATTTGCGTCTACAGCCTTTGCATTGAGGGCTATCTGAAAACGGCTGTGGCGCTGAAGTTGCCTGTGAATGTGGAGTTGGTGGCATGTGAAACCCGCATGTGGAACATTCGTTTGTGTGGGATGCTCTACCAGGTTCATTCCTAGATACTGCATTCAAAGGGCACTAAGCATAGAGTGTGAAAACTGAGTTTCCTTGAGAGCTGCTTGGAAGCCTGATGGTGTGTGAAGTTAGTGAGCCACATGGAGTTGTTCTCCCAGAAGAACCACTTGGCTGATCCTTCTTCAATATGCCCTTCACCAACATGCAGTGTTTCCTTGATTGAATTAGCTCTCACACCAATATTTGCGTCTAGAGCCTTTGCATTGAGGGCTATCTGAAAACGGCTGTGGCGCTGAAGTTGCCTGTGAATGTGGAGTTGCTGGCATGTGAAACCCGCATGTGGAGCATTCGTTTGTGTGGGATGCTCTACCAGGTTCATTCCTAGATAATGCACTCAAAGGGCACTAAGCATAGACTGTGAAAACTGAGTTTCCTTGAGAGCTGCTTGGAAGCCTGATGGTGTGTGAAGTTAGTGAGCCAAATGGAGTTGTTCTCCCACAAGAACCACTCGGCTGATCCGTCTTCAATATGCCCTTCACCAACATGCAGTGTTTCCTTGATTGAATTAGCTCTCACACCAATATTTGCGTCTAGAGCCTTTGCATTGAGGGCTATCTGAAAACGGCTGTGGCGCTGAAGTTGCCTGTGAATGTGGAGTTGGTGGCATGTGAAACCCGTATGTGGAGCATTCGTTTGTGTGGGATGCTCTACCAGGTTCATTCCTAGATAATGCACTCAAAGGGCACTAAGCATAGAGTGTGAAAACTGAGTTTCCTTGAGAGCTGCTTGGAAGCCTGATGGTGTGTGTAGTGAGCCAAATGGAGTTGTTCTCCAACAAGAACCACTCGGCTGATCCTTCTTCAATATGCCCTTCACCAACATGCAGTGTTTCCTTGATTGAGTTAGCTCTCACACCAATATTTGCGTCTAGAGCCTTTGCATTGAGGGCTATCTGAAAACGGCTGTGGCGCTGAAGTTGCCTGTGAATGTGGAGTTGGTGGCATGTGAAACCCGCATGTGGAGCATTCGTTTGTGTGGGATGCTCTACCAGGTTCATTCCTAGATAATGCACTCAAAGGGCACTAAACATAGAGTGTGAAAACTGAGTTTCCTTGAGAGCTGCTTGGAAGCCTGATGGTGTGTGAAGTTAGTGAGCCAAATGGCGTTGTTCTCCCACAAGTACCACTTGGCTGATCCGTCTTCAATATGCCCTTCACCAACATGCAGTGTTTCCTTGATTGAATTAGCTCTCACACCAATATTTGCGTCTAGAGCCTTTGCATTGAGGGCTATCTGAAAACGGCTGTGGCGCTGAAGTTGCCTGTGAATGTGGAGTTGGTGGCATGTGAAACCCGCATGTGGAGCATTCGTTTGTGTGGGATGCTCTACCAGGTTCATTCCTAGATAATGCACTCAAAGGGCACTAAGCATAGAGTGTGAAAACTGAGTTTCCTTGAGAGCTGCTTGGAAGCCTGATGGTGTGTGTAGTGAGCCAAATGGAGTTGTTCTCCAACAAGAACCACTCGGCTGATCCTTCTTCAATATGCCCTTCACCAACATGCAGTGTTTCCTTGATTGAATTAGCTCTCACACCAATATTTGCGTCTAGAGCCTTTGCATTGAGGGCTATCTGAAAACGGCTGTGGCGCTGAAGTTGCCTGTGAATGTGGAGTTGGTGGCATGTGAAACCCGCATGTGGAGCATTCGTTTGTGTGGGATGCTCTACCAGGTTCATTCCTAGATAATGCACTCAAAGGGCATTAAACATAGAGTGTGAAAACTGAGTTTCCTTGAGAGCTGCTTGGAAGCCTGATGGTGTGTGAAGTTAGTGAGCCAAATGGCGTTGTTCTCCCACAAGTACCACTCGGCTGATCCTTCTTCAATATGCCCTTCACCAACATGCAGTGTTTCCTTGATTGAATTAGCTCTCACACCAATATTTGCGTCTAGAGCCTTTGCATTGAGGGCTATCTGAAAACGGCTGTGGCGCTGAAGTTGCCTGTGAATGTGGAGTTGGTGGCATGTGAAACCCGCATGTGGAGCATTCGTTTGTGTGGGATGCTCTACCAGGTTCATTCCTAGATAATGCACTCAAAGGGCACTAAGCATAGAGTGTGAAAACTGAGTTTCCTTGAGAGCTGCTTGGAAGCCTGATGGTGTGTGAAGTTAGTGAGCCAAATGGAGTTGTTCTCCCACAAGAACCACTCGGCTGATCCTTCTTCAATATGCCCTTCACCAACATGCAGTGTTTCCTTGATTGAATTAGCTCTCACACCAATATTTGCGTCTAGAGCCTTTGCATTGAGGGCTATCTGAAAACGGCTGTGGCGCTGAAGTTGCCTGTGAATGTGGAGTTGGTGGCATGTGAAACCCGCATGTGGAGCATTCGTTTGTGTGGGATGCTGACCAAGCTTCATTTCAGTCCTAGGCACACATAGAGCACTAAGCATAGAGTGTGAAAACTGAGTTTCCTTGAGAGCTGCTTGGAAGCCTGATGGTGTGTGAAGTTAGTGAGCCAAATGGAGTTGTTCTCCCAGAAGAACCACTTGGCTGATCCTTCTTCAATATGCCCTTCACCAACATGCAGTGTTTCCTTGATTGAATTAGCTCTCACACCAATATTTGCGTCTAGAGCCTTTGCATTGAGGGCTATCTGAAAACGGCTGTGGCGCTGAAGTTGCCTGTGAATGTGGAGTTGGTGGCATGTGAAACTCGCATGTGGAGCATTCGTTTGTGTGGGATGCTCTACCAGGTTCATTCCTAGATAATGCACTCAAAGGGCACTAAGCATAGAGTGTGAAAACTGAGTTTCCTTGAGAGCTGCTTGGAAGCCTGATGGTGTGTGAAGTTAGTGAGCCAAATGGAGTTGTTCTCCCACAAGAACCACTCGGCTGATCCTTCTTCAATATGCCCTTCACCAACATGCAGTGTTTCCTTGATTGAATTAGCTCTCACACCAATATTTGCGTCTAGAGCCTTTGCATTGAGGGCTATCTGAAAACGGCTGTGGCGCTGAAGTTGCCTGTGAATGTGGAGTTGGTGGCATGTGAAACCCACATGTGGAACATTCGTTTGTGTGGGATGCTCTACCAGGTTCATTCCTAGATAATGCACTCAAAGGGCACTAAGCATAGAGTGTGAAAACTGAGTTTCCTTGAGAGCTGCTTGGAAGCCTGATGGTGTGTGAAGTTAGTGAGCCAAATGGAGTTGTTCTCCCACAAGAACCACTCGGCTGATCCTTCTTCAATATGCCCTTCACCAACATGCAGTGTTTCCTTGATTGAATTAGCTCTCACACCAATATTTGCGTCTAGAGCCTTTGCATTGAGGGCTATCTGAAAACGGCTGTGGCGCTGAAGTTGCCTGTGAATGTGGAGTTGGTGGCATGTGAAACCCGCATGTGGAGCATTCGTTTGTGTGGGATGCTCTACCAGGTTCATTCCTAGATAATGCACTCAAAGGGCACTAAGCATAGAGTGTGAAAACTGAGTTTCCTTGAGAGCTGCTTGGAAGCCTGATGGTGTGTGAAGTTAGTGAGCCAAATGGAGTTGTTCTCCCACAAGAACCACTCGGCTGATCCTTCTTCAATATGCCCTTAACCAACATGCAGTGTTTCCTTGATTGAATTAGCTCTCACACCAATATTTGCGTCTAGAGCCTTTGCATTGAGGGCTATCTGAAAACGGCTGTGGCGCTGAAGTTGCCTGTGAATGTGGAGTTGGTGGCATGTGAAACCCGCATGTGGAGCATTCGTTTGTGTGGGATGCTCTACCAGGTTCATTCCTAGATAATGCACTCAAAGGGCACTAAGCATAGACTGTGAAACTGAGTTTCCTTGAGAGCTGCTTGGAAGCCTGATGGTGTGTGTAGTGAGCCAAATGGAGTTGTTCTCCCACAAGAACCACTCGGCTGATCCTTCTTCAATATGCCCTTCACCAACATGCAGTGTTTCCTTGATTGAATTAGCTCTCACACCAATATTTGCGTCTAGAGCCTTTGCATTGAGGGCTATCTGAAAACGGCTGTGGCGCTGAAGTTGCCTGTGAATGTGGAGTTGGTGGCATGTGAAACCCGCATGTGGAGCATTCGTTTGTGTGGGATGCTGACAAAGCTTCATTTCAGTCCTAGGCACACATAGAGCACTAAGCATAGAGTGTGAAAACTGAGTTTCCTGGAGAGCTGCTTGGAAGCCTGATGGTGTGTGAAGTTAGTGAGCCACATGGAGTTGTTCTCCCACAAGAACCACTCGGCTGATCCTTCTTCAATATGCCCTTCACCAACATGCAGTGTTTCCTTGATTGAATTAGCTCTCACACCAATATTTGCGTCTAGAGCCTTTGCATTGAGGGCTATCTGAAAACGGCTGTGGCGCTGAAGTTGCCTGTGAATGTGGAGTTGGTGGCATGTGAAACCCGCATGTGGAGCATTCGTTTGTGTGGGATGCTGACCAAGCTTCATTTCAGTCCAAGGCACACATAGAGCACTAAGCATAGAGTGTGAAACTGAGTTTCCTTGAGAGCTGCTTGGAAGCCTGATGGTGTGTGAAGTTAGTGAGCCAAATGGAGTTGTTCTCCCACAAGAACCACTCGGCTGATCCTTCCTCAATATGCCCTTCACCAACATGCAGTGTTTCCTTGATTGAATTAGCTCTCACACCAATATTTGCGTCTAGAGACTTTGCATTGAGGGCTATCTGAAAACGGCTGTGGCGCTGAAGTTGCCTGTGAATGTGGAGTTGGTGGCATGTGAAACTCGCATGTGGAACATTCGTTTGTGTGGGATGCTCTACCAGGTTCATTCCTAGATACTGCATTCAAAGGGCACTAAACATAGAGTGTGAAAACTGAGTTTCCTTGAGAGCTGCTTGGAAGCCTGATGGTGTGTGAAGTTAGTGAGCCAAATGGAGTTGTTCTCCCACAAGAACCACTCGGCTGATCCTTCTTCAATATGCCCTTCACCAACATGCAGTGTTTCCTTGATTGAATTAGCTCTCACACCAATATTTGCGTCTAGAGCCTTTGCATTGAGGGCTATCTGAAAACGACTGTGGCGCTGAAGTTGCCTGTGAATGTGGAGTTGGTGGCATGTGAAACCCGCATGTGGAGCATTCGTTTGTGTGGGATGCTCTACCAGGTTCATTCCTAGATAATGCACTCAAAGGGCACTAAGCATAGAGTGTGAAAACTGAGGTTCCTTGAGAGCTGCTTGGAAGCCTGATGGTGTGTGAAGTTAGTGAGCCAAATGGAGTTGTTCTCCCACAAGAACCACTCGGCTGATCCTTCTTCAATATGCCCTTCACCAACATGCAGTGTTTCCTTGATTGAATTAGCTCTCACACCAATATTTGCGTCTAGAGCCTTTGCATTGAGGGCTATCTGAAAACGGCTGTGGCGCTGAAGTTGCCTGTGAATGTGGAGTTGCTGGCATGTGAAACCCGCATGTGGAACATTCGTTTGTGTGGGATGCTCTACCAGGTTCATTCCTAGATAATGCATTCAAAGGGCACTAAACATAGAGTGTGAAAACTGAGTTTCCTTGAGAGCTGCTTGGAAGCCTGATGGTGTGTGAAGTTAGTGAGCCAAATGGAGTTGTTCTCCCACAAGAACCACTTGGCTGATCCTTCTTCAATATGCCCTTCACCAACATGCAGTGTTTCCTTGATTGAATTAGCTCTCACACCAATATTTGCGTCTAGAGCCTTTGCATTGAGGGCTATCTGAAAACGGCTGTGGCGCTGAAGTTGCCTGTGAATGTGGAGTTGCTGGCATGTGAAATCCGCATGTGGAGCATTCGTTTCTGTGAGATGCTCTACCAGGTTCATTCCTAGATACTGCATTCAAAGGGCACTAAACATAGAGTGTGAAAACTGAGTTTCCTTGAGAGCTGCTTGGAAGCCTGATGGTGTGTGAAGTTAGTGAGCCAAATGGAGTTGTTCTCCCACAAGAACCACTCGGCTGATCCTTCTTCAATATGCCCTTCACCAACATGCAGTGTTTCCTTGATTGAATTAGCTCTCACACCAATATTTGCGTCTAGAGCCTTTGCATTGAGGGCTATCTGAAAACGACTGTGGCGCTGAAGTTGCCTGTGAATGTGGAGTTGGTGGCATGTGAAACCCGCATGTGGAGCATTCGTTTGTGTGGGATGCTCTACCAGGTTCATTCCTAGATAATGCACTCAAAGGGCACTAAGCATAGAGTGTGAAAACTGAGGTTCCTTGAGAGCTGCTTGGAAGCTTGATGGTGTGTGAAGTTAGTGAGCCAAATGGAGTTGTTCTCCCACAAGAACCACTCGGCTGATCCTTCTTCAATATGCCCTTCACCAACATGCAGTGTTTCCTTGATTGAATTAGCTCTCACACCAATATTTGCGTCTAGAGCCTTTGCATTGAGGGCTATCTGAAAACGGCTGTGGCGCTGAAGTTGCCTGTGAATGTGGAGTTGGTGGCATGTGAAACCCGCATGTGGAGCATTCGTTTGTGTGGGATGCTCTACCAGGTTCATTCCTAGATAATGCACTCAAAGGGCACTAAGCATAGAGTGTGAAAACTGAGTTTCCTTGAGAGCTGCTTGGAAGCCTGATGGTGTGTGAAGTTGGTGAGCCAAATGGAGTTGTTCTCCCACAAGAACCACTCGGCTGATCCTTCTTCAATATGCCCTTCACCAACATGCAGTGTTTCCTTGATTGAATTAGCTCTCACACCAATATTTGCGTCTAGAGCCTTTGCATTGAGGGCTATCTGAAAACGGCTGTGGCGCTGAAGTTGCCTGAGAATGTGGAGTTGGTGGCATGTGAAACCCGCATGTGGAGCATTCGTTTGTGTGGGATGCTGACCAAGCTTCATTTCATTCCTAGGCACACATAGAGCACTAAGCATAGAGTGTGAAAACTGAGTTTCCTGGAGAGCTGCTTGGAAGCCTGATGGTGTGTGAAGTTAGTGAGCCAAATGGAGTTGTTCTCCCACAAGAACCACTCGGCTGATCCTTCTTCAATATGCCCTTCACCAACATGCAGTGTTTCCTTGATTGAATTAGCTCTCACACCAATATTTGCATCTAGAGCCTTTGCATTGAGGGCTATCTGAAAACGGCTGTGGCGCTGAAGTTGCCTGTGAATGTGGAGTTGGTGGCATGTGAAACCCGCATGTGGAGCATTCGTTTGTGTGGGATGCTCTACCAGGTACATTCCTAGATAATGCACTCAAAGGGCACTAAGCATAGAGTGTGAAAACTGAGTTTTCTTGAGAGCTGCTTGGAAGCCTGATGGTGTGTGAAGTTAGTGAGCCAAATGGAGTTGTTCTCCCACAAGAACCACTCGGCTGATCCTTCTTCAATATGCCCTTCACCAACATGCAGTGTTTCCTTGATTGAATTAGCTCTCACACCAATATTTGCGTCTAGAGCCTTTGCATTGAGGGCTATCTGAAAACGGCTGTGGCGCTGAAGTTGCCTGTGAATGTGGAGTTGGTGGCATGTGAAACCCGCATGTGGAGCATTCGTTTGTGTGGGATGCTCTACCAGGTTCATTCCTAGATAATGCACTCAAAGGGCACTAAGCATAGAGTGTGAAAACTGAGTTTCCTTGAGAGCTGCTTGGAAGCCTGATGGTGTGTGAAGTTAGTGAGCCAAATGGAGTTGTTCTCCCACAAGAACCACTCGGCTGATCCTTCTTCAATATGCCCTTCACCAACATGCAGTGTTTCCTTGATTGAATTAGCTCTCACACCAATATTTGCGTCTAGAGCCTTTGCATTGAGGGCTATCTGAAAACGGCTGTGGCGCTGAAGTTGCCTGTGAATGTGGAGTTGCTGGCATGTGAAACCCGCATGTGGAACATTCGTTTGTGTGGGATGCTCTACCAGGTTCATTCCTAGATAATGCATTCAAAGGGCACTAAACATAGAGTGTGAAAACTGAGTTTCCTTGAGAGCTGCTTGGAAGCCTGATGGTGTGTGAAGTTAGTGAGCCAAATGGAGTTGTTCTCCCACAAGAACCACTCGGCTGATCCTTCTTCAATATGCCCTTCACCAACATGCAGTGTTTCCTTGATTGAATTAGCTCTCACACCAATATTTGCGTCTAGAGCCTTTGCATTGAGGGCTATCTGAAAACGGCTGTGGCGCTGAAGTTGCCTGTGAATGTGGAGTTGGTGGCATGTGAAACACGCATGTGGAGCATTCGTTTGTGTGGGATGCTCTACCAGGTTCATTCCTAGATAATGCACTCAAAGGGCACTAAGCATAGAGTGTGAAAACTGAGTTTCCTTGAGAGCTGCTTGGAAGCCTGATGGTGTGTGAAGTTGGTGAGCCAAATGGAGTTGTTCTCCCACAAGAACCACTCGGCTGATCCTTCTTCAATATGCCCTTCACCAACATGCAGTGTTTCCTTGATTGAATTAGCTCTCACACCAATATTTGCGTCTAGAGCCTTTGCATTGAGGGCTATCTGAAAACGGCTGTGGCGCTGAAGTTGCCTGTGAATGTGGAGTTGGTGGCATGTGAAACCCGCATGTGGAGCATTCGTTTGTGTGGGATGCTCTACCAGGTTCATTCCTAGATAATGCACTCAAAGGGCACTAAGCATAGAGTGTGAAAACTGAGTTTCCTTGAGAGCTGCTTGGAAGCCTGATGGTGTGTGAAGTTAGTGAGCCAAATGGAGTTGTTCTCCCACAAGAACCACTCGGCTGATCCTTCTTCAATATGCCCTTCACCAACATGCAGTGTTTCCTTGATTGAATTAGCTCTCACACCAATATTTGCGTCTAGAGCCTTTGCATTGAGGGCTATCTGAAAACGGCTGTGGCGCTGAAGTTGCCTGTGAATGTGGAGTTGCTGGCATGTGAAACCCGCATGTGGAGCATTCGTTTGTGTGGGATGCTCTACCAGGTTCATTCCTAGATACTGCATTCAAAGGGCACTAAACATAGAGTGTGAAAACTGAGTTTCCTTGAGAGCTGCTTGGAAGCCTGATGGTGTGTGAAGTTAGTGAGCCAAATGGAGTTGTTCTCCCACAAGAACCACTTGGCTGATCCTTCTTCAATATGCCCTTCACCAACATGCAGTGTTTCCTTGATTGAATTAGCTCTCACACCAATATTTGCGTCTAGAGCCTTTGCATTGAGGGCTATCTGAAAACGGCTGTGGCGCTGAAGTTGCCTGTGAATGTGGAGTTGGTGGCATGTGAAACCCGCATGTGGAGCATTCGTTTGTGTGGGATGCTCTACCAGGTTCATTCCTAGATAATGCACTCAAAGGGCACTAAGCATAGAGTGTGAAAACTGAGTTTCCTTGAGAGCTGCTTGGAAGCCTGATGGTGTGTGAAGTTGGTGAGCCAAATGGAGTTGTTCTCCCACAAGAACCACTCGGCTGATCCTTCTTCAATATGCCCTTCACCAACATGCAGTGTTTCCTTGATTGAATTAGCTCTCACACCAATATTTGCGTCTAGAGCCTTTGCATTGAGGGCTATCTGAAAACGGCTGTGGCGCTGAAGTTGCCTGTGAATGTGGAGTTGGTGGCATGTGAAACCCGCATGTGGAGCATTCGTTTGTGTGGGATGCTCTACCAGGTTCATTTCAGTCCTAGCCATACAAAGGGCACTAAGCATAGAGTGTGAAAACTGAGTTTCCTTGAGAGCTGCTTGGAAGCCTGATGGTGTGTGAAGTTAGTGAGCCAAATGGAGTTGTTCTCCCACAAGAACCACTCGGCTGATCCTTCTTCAATACGCCCTTCACCAACATGCAGTGTTTCCTTGATTGAATCATCTCTCACACCAATATTTGCGTCTAGAGCCTTTGCATTGAGGGCTATCTGAAAACGGCTGTGGCGCTGAAGTTGCCTGTGAATGTGGAGTTGGTGGCATGTGAAACCCGCATGTGGAGCATTCGTTTGTGTGGGATGCTCTACCAGGTTCATTCCTAGATAATGCACTCAAAGGGCACTAAGCATAGAGTGTGAAAACTGAGTTTCCTTGAGAGCTGCTTGGAAGCCTGATGGTGTGTGAAGTTAGTGAGCCAAATGGAGTTGTTCTCCCACAAGAACCACTCGGCTGATCCTTCTTCAATATGCCCTTCACCAACATGCAGCGTTTCCTTGATTGAATTAGCTCTCACACCAATATTTGCGTCTAGAGCCTTTGCATTGAGGGCTATCTGAAAACGGCTGTGGCGCTGAAGTTGCCTGTGAATGTGGAGTTGGTGGCATGTGAAACCCGCATGTGGAGCATTCGTTTGTGTGGGATGCTCTACCAGGTTCATTCCTAGATAATGCACTCAAAGGGCACTAAGCATAGAGTGTGAAAACTGAGTTTCCTTGAGAGCTGCTTGGAAGCCTGATGGTGTGTGAAGTTAGTGAGCCAAATGGAGTTGTTCTCCCACAAGAACCACTCGGCTGATCCTTCTTCAATATGCCCTTCACCAACATGCAGTGTTTCCTTGATTGAATTAGCTCTCACACCAATATTTGCGTCTAGAGCCTTTGCATTGAGGGCTATCTGAAAACGGCTGTGGCGCTGAAGTTGCCTGTGAATGTGGAGTTGGTGGCATGTGAAACCCGCATGTGGAACATTCGTTTGTGTGGGATGCTCTACCAGGTTCATTCCTAGATAATGCATTCAAAGGGCACTAAACATAGAGTGTGAAAACTGAGTTTCCTTGAGAGCTGCTTGGAAGCCTGATGGTGTGTGAAGTTAGTGAGCCAAAAGGAGTTGTTCTCCCACAAGAACCACTCGGCTGATCCTTCTTCAATATGCCCTTCACCAACATGCAGTGTTTCCTTGATTGAATTAGCTCTCACACCAATATTTGCGTCTAGAGCCTTTGCATTGAGGGCTATCTGAAAACGGCTGTGGCGCTGAAGTTGCCTGTGAATGTGGAGTTGCTGGCAGGTGAAATCCGCATGTGGAACATTCGTTTGTGTGGGATGCTCTACCAGGTTCATTCCTAGATACTGCATTCAAAGGGCACTAAGCATAGAGTGTGAAAACTGAGTTTCCTTGAGAGCTGCTTGGAAACCTGATGGTGTGTGAAGTTAGTGAGCCAAATGGAGTTGTTCTCCCACAAGAACCACTCGGCTGATCCTTCTTCAATATGCCCTTCACCAACATGCAGTGTTTCCTTGATTGAATTAGCTCTCACACCAATATTTGCGTCTAGAGCCTTTGCATTGAGGGCTATCTGAAAACGACTGTGGCGCTGAAGTTGCCTGTGAATGTGGAGTTGGTGGCATGTGAAACCCGCATGTGGAGCATTCGTTTGTGTGGGATGCTCTACCAGGTTCATTCCGAGATAATGCACTCAAAGGGCACTAAGCATAGAGTGTGAAAACTGAGTTTCCTTGAGAGCTGCTTGGAAGCCTGATGGTGTGTGAAGTTAGTGAGCCAAATGGAGTTGTTCTCCCACAAGAACCACTCGGCTGATCCTTCTTCAATACGCCCTTCACCAACATGCAGTGTTTCCTTGATTGAATCATCTCACACCAATATTTGCGTCTAGAGCCTTTGCATTGAGGGCTATCTGAAAACGGCTGTGGCGCTGAAGTTGCCTGTGAATGTGGAGTTGGTGGCATGTGAAACCCGCATGTGGAGCATTCGTTTGTGTGGGATGCTCTACCAGGTTCATTCCTAGATAATGCACTCAAAGGGCACTAAGCATAGAGTGTGAAAACTGAGTTTCCTTGAGAGCTACTTGGAAGCCTGATGGTGTGTGTAGTGAGCCAAATGGAGTTGTTCTCCCACAAGAACCACTCGGCTGATCCTTCTTCAATATGCCCTTCACCAACATGCAGTGTTTCCTTGATTGAATTAGCTCTCACACCAATATTTGCGTCTAGAGCCTTTGCATTGAGGGCTATCTGAAAACGGCTGTGGCGCTGAAGTTGCCTGTGAATGTGGAGTTGGTGGCATGTGAAACCCGCATGTGGAGCATTCGTTTGTGTGGGATGCTGACCAAGCTTCATTTCAGTCCTAGGCACACATAGAGCACTAAGCATAGAGTGTGAAAACTGAGTTTCCTTGAGAGCTGCTTGGAAGCCTGATGGTGTGTGTAGTGAGCCAAATGGAGTTGTTCTCCCACAAGAACCACTCGGCTGATTCTTCTTCAATATGCCCTTCACCAACATGCAGTGTTTCCTTGATTGAATTAGCTCTCACACCAATATTTGCGTCTAGAGCCTTTGCATTGAGGGCTATCTGAAAACGGCTGTGGCGCTGAAGTTGCCTGAGAATGTGGAGTTGGTGGCATGTGAAACCCGCATGTGGAGCATTCGTTTGTGTGGGATGCTGACCAAGCTTCATTTCATTCCTAGGCACACATAGATACTAAGCATAGAGTGTGAAAACTGAGTTTCCTTGAGAGCTGCTTGGAAGCCTGATGGTGTGTGAAGTTGGTGAGCCAAATGGAGTTGTTCTCCCACAAGAACCACTCGGCTGATCCTTCTTCAATATGCCCTTCACCAACATGCAGTGTTTCCTTGATTGAATTAGCTCTCACACCAATATTTGCGTCTAGAGCCTTTGCATTGAGGGCTATCTGAAAACGGCTGTGGCGCTGAAGTTGCCTGTGAATGTGGAGTTGGTGGCATGTGAAACTCGCATGTGGAACATTCGTTTGTGTGGGATGCTCTACCAGGTTCATTCCTAGATAATGCATTCAAAGAGCACTAAGCATAGAGTGTGAAAACTGAGTTTCCTTGAGAGCTGCTTGGAAGCCTGATGGTGTGTGAAGTTAGTGAGCCAAATGGAGTTGTTCTCCCACAAGAACCACTCGGCTGATCCTTCTTCAATATGCCCTTCACCAACATGCAGTGTTTCCTTGATTGAATTAGCTCTCACACCAATATTTGCGTCTAGAGCCTTTGCATTGAGGGCTATCTGAAAACGACTGTGGCGCTGAAGTTGCCTGTGAATGTGGAGTTGGTGGCATGTGAAACCCGCATGTGGAGCATTCGTTTGTGTGGGATGCTCTACCAGGTTCATTCCGAGATAATGCACTCAAAGGGCACTAAGCATAGAGTGTGAAAACTGAGTTTCCTTGAGAGCTGCTTGGAAGCCTGATGGTGTGTGAAGTTAGTGAGCCAAATGGAGTTGTTCTCCCACAAGAACCACTCGGCTGATCCTTCTTCAATACGCCCTTCACCAACATGCAGTGTTTCCTTGATTGAATCATCTCACACCAATATTTGCGTCTAGAGCCTTTGCATTGAGGGCTATCTGAAAACGGCTGTGGCGCTGAAGTTGCCTGTGAATGTGGAGTTGGTGGCATGTGAAACCCGCATGTGGAGCATTCGTTTGTGTGGGATGCTCTACCAGGTTCATTTCAGTCCTAGCCATACAAAGGGCACTAAGCATAGAGTGTGAAAACTGAGTTTCCTTGAGAGCTGCTTGGAAGCCTGATGGTGTGTGAAGTTAGTGAGCCAAATGGAGTTGTTCTCCCACAAGAACCACTCGGCTGATCCTTCTTCAATACGCCCTTCACCAACATGCAGTGTTTCCTTGATTGAATCATCTCTCACACCAATATTTGCGTCTAGAGCCTTTGCATTGAGGGCTATCTGAAAACGGCTGTGGCGCTGAAGTTGCCTGTGAATGTGGAGTTGGTGGCATGTGAAACCCGCATGTGGAGCATTCGTTTGTGTGGGATGCTCTACCAGGTTCATTCCTAGATAATGCACTCAAAGGGCACTAAGCATAGAGTGTGAAAACTGAGTTTCCTGGAGAGCTGCTTGGAAGCCTGATGGTGTGTGAAGTTAGTGAGCCAAATGGAGTTGTTCTCCCACAAGAACCACTTGGCTGATCCTTCTTCAATATGCCCTTCACCAACATGCAGTGTTTCCTTGATTGAATTAGCTCTCACACCAATATTTGAGTCTAGAGCCTTTGCATTGAGGGCTATCTGAAAACGGCTGTGGCGCTGAAGTTGCCTGTGAATGTGGAGTTGGTGGCATGTGAAACCCGCATGTGGAGCATTCGTTTGTGTGGGATGCTCTACCAGGTTCATTCCTAGATAATGCACTCAAAGGGCACTAAGCATAGAGTGTGAAAACTGAGTTTCCTTGAGAGCTGCTTGGAAGCCTGATGGTGTGTGAAGTTAGTGAGCCAAAAGGAGTTGTTCTCCCACAAGAACCACTCGGCTGATCCTTCTTCAATATGCCCTTCACCAACATGCAGTGTTTCCTTGATTGAATTAGCTCTCACACCAATATTTGCGTCTAGAGCCTTTGCATTGAGGGCTATCTGAAAACGGCTGTGGCGCTGAAGTTGCCTGTGAATGTGGAGTTGGTGGCATGTGAAACTCGCATGTGGAACATTCGTTTGTGTGGGATGCTCTACCAGGTTCATTCCTAGATAATGCATTCAAAGAGCACTAAGCATAGAGTGTGAAAACTGAGTTTCCTTGAGAGCTGCTTGGAAGCCTGATGGTGTGTGAAGTTAGTGAGCCAAATGGAGTTGTTCTCCCACAAGAACCACTCGGCTGATCCTTCTTCAATACGCCCTTCACCAACATGCAGTGTTTCCTTGATTGAATCATCTCACACCAATATTTGCGTCTAGAGCCTTTGCATTGAGGGCTATCTGAAAACGGCTGTGGCGCTGAAGTTGCCTGTGAATGTGGAGTTGGTGGCATGTGAAACCCGCATGTGGAGCATTCGTTTGTGTGGGATGCTCTACCAGGTTCATTCCTAGATAATGCACTCAAAGGGCACTAAGCAGAGTGTGAAAACTGAGTTTCCTTGAGAGCTGCTTGGAAGCCTGATGGTGTGTGTAGTGAGCCAAATGGAGTTGTTCTCCCACAAGAACCACTCGGCTGATCCTTCTTCAATATGCCCTTCACCAACATGCAGTGTTTCCTTGATTGAATTAGCTCTCACACCAATATTTGCGTCTAGAGCCTTTGCATTGAGGGCTATCTGAAAACGGCTGTGGCGCTGAAGTTGCCTGTGAATGTGGAGTTGGTGGCATGTGAAACCCGCATGTGGAGCATTCGTTTGTGTGGGATGCTGACCAAGCTTCATTTCAGTCCTAGGCACACATAGAGCACTAAGCATAGAGTGTGAAAACTGAGTTTCCTTGAGAGCTGCTTGGAAGCCTGATGGTGTGTGTAGTGAGCCAAATGGAGTTGTTCTCCCACAAGAACCACTCGGCTGATTCTTCTTCAATATGCCCTTCACCAACATGCAGTGTTTCCTTGATTGAATTAGCTCTCACACCAATATTTGCGTCTAGAGCCTTTGCATTGAGGGCTATCTGAAAACGGCTGTGGCGCTGAAGTTGCCTGAGAATGTGGAGTTGGTGGCATGTGAAACCCGCATGTGGAGCATTCGTTTGTGTGGGATGCTGACCAAGCTTCATTTCATTCCTAGGCACACATAGAGCACTAAGCATAAAGTGTGAAAACTGAGTTTCCTGGAGAGCTGCTTGGAAGCCTGATGGTGTGTGAAGTTGGTGAGCCAAATGGAGTTGTTCTCCCACAAGAACCACTCGGCTGATCCTTCTTCAATATGCCCTTCACCAACATGCAGTGTTTCCTTGATTGAATTAGCTCTCACACCAATATTTGCGTCTAGAGCCTTTGCATTGAGGGCTATCTGAAAATGGCTGTGGCGCTGAAGTTGCCTGTGAATGTGGAGTTGGTGGCATGTGAAACCCGCATGTGGAGCATTCGTTTGTGTGGGATGCTCTACCAGGTTCATTCCTAGATAATGCACTCAAAGGGCACTAAGCATAGAGTGTGAAAACTGAGTTCCCTTGAGAGCTGCTTGGAAGCCTGATGGTGTGTGAAGTTAGTGAGCCAAATGGAGTTGTTCTCCCACAAGAACCACTCGGCTGATCCTTCTTCAATATGCCCTTCACCAACATGCAGTGTTTCCTTGATTGAATTAGCTCTCACACCAATATTTGCGTCTAGAGTCTTTGCATTGAGGGCTATCTGAAAACGGCTGTGGCGCTGATGTTGCCTGTGAATGTGGAGTTGGTGGCATGTGAAACCCGCATGTGGAGCATTCGTTTGTGTGGGATGCTCTACCAGGTTCATTCCTAGATAATGCACTCAAAGGGCACTAAGCATAGAGTGTGAAAACTGAGTTTCCTTGAGAGCTGCTTGGAAGCCTGATGGTGTGTGAAGTTGGTGTGCCAAATGGAGTTGTTCTCCAACAAGAACCACTCGGCTGATCCTTCTTCAATATGCCCTTCACCAACATGCAGTGTTTCCTTGATTGAATTAGCTCTCACACCAATATTTGCGTCTAGAGCCTTTGCATTGAGGGCTATCTGAAAACGGCTGTGGCGCTGAAGTTGCCTGTGAATGTGGAGTTGGTGGCATGTGAAACCCGCATGTGGAGCATTCGTTTGTGTGGGATGCTCTACCAGGTTCATTTCAGTCCTAGCCATACAAAGGGCACTAAGCATAGAGTGTGAAAACTGAGTTTCCTTGAGAGCTGCTTGAAAGCCTGATGGTGTGTGAAGTTAGTGAGCCAAATGGAGTTGTTCTCCCACAAGAACCACTCGGCTGATCCTTCTTCAATACGCCCTTCACCAACATGCAGTGTTTCCTTGATTGAATCATCTCTCACACCAATATTTGCGTCTAGAGCCTTTGCATTGAGGGCTATCTGAAAACGGCTGTGGCGCTGAAGTTGCCTGTGAATGTGGAGTTGGTGGCATGTGAAACCCGCATGTGGAGCATTCGTTTGTGTGGGATGCTCTACCAGGTTCATTCCTAGATAATGCACTCAAAGGGCACTAAGCATAGAGTGTGAAATCTGAGTTTCCTTGAGAGCTGCTTGGAAGCCTGATGGTGTGTGAAGTTAGTGAGCCAAATGGAGTTGTTCTCCCACAAGAACCACTCGGCTGATCCTTCTTCAATACGCCCTTCACCAACATGCAGTGTTTCCTTGATTGAATCATCTCTCACACCAATATTTGCGTCTAGAGCCTTTGCATTGAGGGCTATCTGAAAACGGCTGTGGCGCTGAAGTTGCCTGTGAATGTGGAGTTGCTGGCATGTGAAATCCGCATGTGGAACATTCGTTTGTGTGGGATGCTCTACCAGGTTCATTCCTAGATACTGCATTCAAAGGGCACTAAGCATAGAGTGTGAAAACTGAGTTTCCTTGAGAGCTGCTTGGAAACCTGATGGTGTGTGAAGTTAGTGAGCCAAATGGAGTTGTTCTCCCACAAGAACCACTCGGCTGATCCTTCTTCAATATGCCCTTCACCAACATGCAGTGTTTCCTTGATTGAATTAGCTCTCACACCAATATTTGCGTCTAGAGCCTTTGCATTGAGGGCTATCTGAAAACGACTGTGGCGCTGAAGTTGCCTGTGAATGTGGAGTTGGTGGCATGTGAAACCCGCATGTGGAGCATTCGTTTGTGTGGGATGCTCTACCAGGTTCATTCCTAGATAATGCACTCAAAGGGCACTAAGCATAGAGTGTGAAAACTGAGTTTCCTTGAGAGCTGCTTGGAAGCCTGATGGTGTGTGAAGTTAGTGAGCCAAATGGAGTTGTTCTCCCACAAGAACCACTCGGCTGATCCTTCTTCAATACGCCCTTCACCAACATGCAGTGTTTCCTTGATTGAATCATCTCACACCAATATTTGCGTCTAGAGCCTTTGCATTGAGGGCTATCTGAAAACGGCTGTGGCGCTGAAGTTGCCTGTGAATGTGGAGTTGGTGGCATGTGAAACCGCATGTGGAGCATTCGTTTGTGTGGGATGCTCTACCAGGTTCATTTCAGTCCTAGGCACACATAGAGCACTAAGCATAGAGTGTGAAAACTGAGTTTCCTTGAGAGCTGCTTGGAAGCCTGATGGTGTGTGTAGTGAGCCAAATGGAGTTGTTCTCCCACAAGAACCACTCGGCTGATTCTTCTTCAATATGCCCTTCACCAACATGCAGTGTTTCCTTGATTGAATTAGCTCTCACACCAATATTTGCGTCTAGAGCCTTTGCATTGAGGGCTATCTGAAAACGGCTGTGGCGCTGAAGTTGCCTGAGAATGTGGAGTTGGTGGCATGTGAAACCCGCATGTGGAGCATTCGTTTGTGTGGGATGCTGACCAAGCTTCATTTCATTACTAGGCACACATAGAGCACTAAGCATAGAGTGTGAAAACTGAGTTTCCTGGAGAGCTGCTTGGAAGCCTTATGGTGTGTGAAGTTAGTGAGCCAAATGGAGTTGTTCTCCCACAAGAACCACTCGGCTGATCCTTCTTCAATATGCCCTTCACCAACATGCAGTGTTTCCTTGATTGAATTAGCTCTCACACCAATATTTGCGTCTAGAGCCTTTGCATTGAGGGCTATCTGAAAACGGCTGTGGCGCTGAAGTTGCCTGTGAATGTTGAGTTGGTGGCATGTGAAACTCGCATGTGGAACATTCGTTTGTGTGGGATGCTCTACCAGGTTCATTCCTAGATAATGCACTCAAAGGGCACTAAGCATAGAGTGTGAAAACTGAGTTTCCTTGAGAGCTGCTTGGAAGCCTGATGGTGTGTGAAGTTAGTGAGCCAAATGAGTTGTTCTCCCACAAGAACCACTCGGCTGATCCTTCTTCAATATGCCCTTCACCAACATGCAGTGTTTCCTTGATTGAATTAGCTCTCACACCAATATTTGCGTCTAGAGCCTTTGCATTGAGGGCTATCTGAAAACGGCTGTGGCGCTGAAGTTGCCTGTGAATGTGGAGTTGGTGGCATGTGAAACCCGCATGTGGAGCATTCGTTTGTGTGGGATGCTCTACCAGGTTCATTCCTAGATAATGCACTCAAAGGGCACTAAGCATAGAGTGGGAAAACTGAGTTTCCTTGAGAGCTGCTTGGAAGCCTGATGGTGTGTGAAGTTAGTGAGCCAAATGGAGTTGTTCTCCCACAAGAACCACTCGGCTGATCCTTCTTCAATATGCCCTTCACCAACATGCAGTGTTTCCTTGATTGAATTAGCTCTCACACCAATATTTGCGTCTAGAGCCTTTGCATTGAGGGCTATCTGAAAACGGCTGTGGCGCTGAAGTTGCCTGTGAATGTGGAGTTGGTGGCATGTGAAACCCGCATGTGGAGCATTCGTTTGTGTGGGATGCTCTACCAGGTTCATTCCTAGATAATGCACTCAAAGGGCACTAAGCATAGAGTGTGAAAACTGAGTTTCCTTGAGAGCTGCTTGGAAGCCTGATGGTGTGTGAAGTTAGTGAGCCAAATGGAGTTGTTCTCCCACAAGAACCACTCGGCTGATCCTTCTTCAATATGCCCTTCACCAACATGCAGTGTTTCCTTGATTGAATTAGCTCTCACACCAATATTTGCGTCTAGAGCCTTTGCATTGAGGGCTATCTGAAAACGGCTGTGGCGCTGAAGTTGCCTGTGAATGTGGAGTTGGTGGCATGTGAAACCCGCATGTGGAGCATTCGTTTGTGTGGGATGCTCTACCAGGTTCATTCCTAGATACTGCATTCAAAGGGCACTAAACATAGAGTGTGAAAACTGAGTTTCCTTGAGAGCTGCTTGGAAGCCTGATGGTGTGTGAAGTTAGTGAGCCAAAAGGAGTTGTTCTCCCACAAGAACCACTCGGCTGATCCTTCTTCAATATGCCCTTCACCAACATGCAGTGTTTCCTTGATTGAATTAGCTCTCACACCAATATTTGCGTCTAGAGCCTTTGCATTGAGGGCTATCTGAAAACGGCTGTGGCGCTGAAGTTGCCTGTGAATGTGGAGTTGCTGGCAGGTGAAATCCGCATGTGGAACATTCGTTTGTGTGGGATGCTCTACCAGGTTCATTCCTAGATACTGCATTCAAAGGGCACTAAGCATAGAGTGTGAAAACTGAGTTTCCTTGAGAGCTGCTTGGAAACCTGATGGTGTGTGAAGTTAGTGAGCCAAATGGAGTTGTTCTCCCACAAGAACCACTCGGCTGATCCTTCTTCAATATGCCCTTCACCAACATGCAGTGTTTCCTTGATTGAATTAGCTCTCACACCAATATTTGCGTCTAGAGCCTTTGCATTGAGGGCTATCTGAAAACGACTGTGGCGCTGAAGTTGCCTGTGAATGTGGAGTTGGTGGCATGTGAAACCCGCATGTGGAGCATTCGTTTGTGTGGGATGCTCTACCAGGTTCATTCCGAGATAATGCACTCAAAGGGCACTAAGCATAGAGTGTGAAAACTGAGTTTCCTTGAGAGCTGCTTGGAAGCCTGATGGTGTGTGAAGTTAGTGAGCCAAATGGAGTTGTTCTCCCACAAGAACCACTCGGCTGATCCTTCTTCAATACGCCCTTCACCAACATGCAGTGTTTCCTTGATTGAATCATCTCACACCAATATTTGCGTCTAGAGCCTTTGCATTGAGGGCTATCTGAAAACGGCTGTGGCGCTGAAGTTGCCTGTGAATGTGGAGTTGGTGGCATGTGAAACCCGCATGTGGAGCATTCGTTTGTGTGGGATGCTCTACCAGGTTCATTCCTAGATAATGCACTCAAAGGGCACTAAGCATAGAGTGTGAAAACTGAGTTTCCTTGAGAGCTGCTTGGAAGCCTGATGGTGTGTGTAGTGAGCCAAATGGAGTTGTTCTCCCACAAGAACCACTCGGCTGATTCTTCTTCAATATGCCCTTCACCAACATGCAGTGTTTCCTTGATTGAATTAGCTCTCACACCAATATTTGCGTCTAGAGCCTTTGCATTGAGGGCTATCTGAAAACGGCTGTGGCGCTGAAGTTGCCTGAGAATGTGGAGTTGGTGGCATGTGAAACCCGCATGTGGAGCATTCGTTTGTGTGGGATGCTGACCAAGCTTCATTTCATTCCTAGGCACACATAGAGCACTAAGCATAGAGTGTGAAAACTGAGTTTCCTGGAGAGCTGCTTGAAGCCTGATGGTGTGTGAAGTTAGTGAGCCAAATGGAGTTGTTCTCCCACAAGAACCATTCGGCTGATCCTTCTTCAATATGCCCTTCACCAACATGCAGTGTTTCCTTGATTGAATTAGCTCTCACACCAATATTTGCGTCTAGAGCCTTTGCATTGAGGGCTATCTGAAAACGGCTGTGGCGCTGAAGTTGCCTGTGAATGTGGAGTTGGTGGCATGTGAAACCCGCATGTGGAGCATTCGTTTGTGTGGGATGCTGACCAAGCTTCATTTCAGTCCTAGGCACACATAGAGCACTAAGCATAGAGTGTGAAAACTGAGTTTCCTTGAGAGCTGCTTGAAGCCTGATGGTGTGTGTAGTGAGCCAAATGGAGTTGTTCTCCCACAAGAACCACTCGGCTGATTCTTCTTCAATATGCCCTTCACCAACATGCAGTGTTTCCTTGATTGAATTAGCTCTCACACCAATATTTGCGTCTAGAGCCTTTGCATTGAGGGCTATCTGAAAACGGCTGTGGCGCTGAAGTTGCCTGAGAATGTGGAGTTGGTGGCATGTGAAACCCGCATGTGGAGCATTCGTTTGTGTGGGATGCTGACCAAGCTTCATTTCATTCCTAGGCACACATAGAGCACTAAGCATAGAGTGTGAAAACTGAGTTTCCTGGAGAGCTGCTTGGAAGCCTGATGGTGTGTGAAGTTAGTGAGCCAAATGGAGTTGTTCTCCCACAAGAACCACTCGGCTGATCCTTCTTCAATATGCCCTTCACCAACATGCAGTGTTTCCTTGATTGAATTAGCTCTCACACCAATATTTGCGTCTAGAGCCTTTGCATTGAGGGCTATCTGAAAACGGCTGTGGCGCTGAAGTTGCCTGTGAATGTGGAGTTGGTGGCATGTGAAACTCGCATGTGGAACATTCGTTTGTGTGGGATGCTCTACCAGGTTCATTCCTAGATAATGCACTCAAAGGGCACTAAGCATAGAGTGTGAAAACTGAGTTTCCTTGAGAGCTGCTTGGAAGCCTGATGGTGTGTGAAGTTAGTGAGCCAAATGGAGTTGTTCTCCCACAAGAACCACTCGGCTGATCCTTCTTCAATATGCCCTTCACCAACATGCAGTGTTTCCTTGATTGAATTAGCTCTCACACCAATATTTGCGTCTAGAGCCTTTGCATTGAGGGCTATCTGAAAACGGCTGTGGCGCTGAAGTTGCCTGTGAATGTGGAGTTGGTGGCATGTGAAACCCGCATGTGGAGCATTCGTTTGTGTGGGATGCTCTACCAGGTTCATTCCTAGATAATGCACTCAAAGGGCACTAAGCATAGAGTGGGAAAACTGAGTTTCCTTGAGAGCTGCTTGGAAGCCTGATGGTGTGTGAAGTTAGTGAGCCAAATGGAGTTGTTCTCCCACAAGAACCACTCGGCTGATCCTTCTTCAATATGCCCTTCACCAACATGCAGTGTTTCCTTGATTGAATTAGCTCTCACACCAATATTTGCGTCTAGAGCCTTTGCATTGAGGGCTATCTGAAAACGGCTGTGGCGCTGAAGTTGCCTGTGAATGTGGAGTTGGTGGCATGTGAAACCCGCATGTGGAGCATTCGTTTGTGTGGGATGCTCTACCAGGTTCATTCCTAGATAATGCACTCAAAGGGCACTAAGCATAGAGTGTGAAAACTGAGTTTCCTTGAGAGCTGCTTGGAAGCCTGATGGTGTGTGAAGTTAGTGAGCCAAATGGAGTTGTTCTCCCACAAGAACCACTCGGCTGATCCTTCTTCAATATGCCCTTCACCAACATGCAGTGTTTCCTTGATTGAATTAGCTCTCACACCAATATTTGCGTCTAGAGCCTTTGCATTGAGGGCTATCTGAAAACGGCTGTGGCGCTGAAGTTGCCTGTGAATGTGGAGTTGGTGGCATGTGAAACCCGCATGTGGAGCATTCGTTTGTGTGGGATGCTCTACCAGGTTCATTCCTAGATACTGCATTCAAAGGGCACTAAACATAGAGTGTGAAAACTGAGTTTCCTTGAGAGCTGCTTGGAAGCCTGATGGTGTGTGAAGTTAGTGAGCCAAATGGAGTTGTTCTCCCACAAGAACCACTTGGCTGATCCTTCTTCAATATGCCCTTCACCAACATGCAGTGTTTCCTTGATTGAATTAGCTCTCACACCAATATTTGCGTCTAGAGCCTTTGCATTGAGGGCTATCTGAAAACGGCTGTGGCGCTGAAGTTGCCTGTGAATGTGGAGTTGGTGGCATGTGAAACCCGCATGTGGAGCATTCGTTTGTGTGGGATGCTCTACCAGGTTCATTCCTAGATGATGCACTCAAAGGGCACTAAGCATAGAGTGTGAAAACTGAGTTTCCTTGAGAGCTGCTTGGAAGCCTGATGGTGTGTGAAGTTGGTGAGCCAAATGGAGTTGTTCTCCCACAAGAACCACTCGGCTGATCCTTCTTCAATATGCCCTTCACCAACATGCAGTGTTTCCTTGATTGAATTAGCTCTCACACCAATATTTGCGTCTAGAGCCTTTGCATTGAGGGCTATCTGAAAACGGCTGTGGCGCTGAAGTTGCCTGTGAATGTGGAGTTGGTGGCATGTGAAACCCGCATGTGGAGCATTCGTTTGTGTGGGATGCTGACCAAGCTTCATTTCAGTCCTTGGCACACATAGAGCACTAAGCATAGAGTGTGAAAACTGAGTTTCCTTGAGAGCTGCTTGGAAGCCTGATGGTGTGTGTAGTGAGCCAAATGGAGTTGTTCTCCCACAAGAACCACTCGGCTGATTCTTCTTCAATATGCCCTTCACCAACATGCAGTGTTTCCTTGATTGAATTAGCTCTCACACCAATATTTGCGTCTAGAGCCTTTGCATTGAGGGCTATCTGAAAATGGCTGTGGCGCTGAAGTTGCCTGAGAATGTGGAGTTGGTGGCATGTGAAACCCGCATGTGGAGCATTCGTTTGTGTGGGATGCTGACCAAGCTTCATTTCATTCCTAGGCACACATAGAGCACTAAGCATAGATTGTGAAAACTGAGTTTCCTGGAGAGCTGCTTGGAAGCCTGATGGTGTGTGAAGTTAGTGAGCCAAATGGAGTTGTTCTCCCACAAGAACCACTCGGCTCATCCTTCTTCAATATGCCCTTCACCAACATGCAGTGTTTCCTTGATTGAATTAGCTCTCACACCAATATTTGCGTCTAGAGCCTTTGCATTGAGGGCTATCTGAAAACGGCTGTGGCGCTGAAGTTGCCTGTGAATGTGGAGTTGGTGGCATGTGAAACCCGCATGTGGAGCATTCGTTTGTGTGGGATGCTGACCAAGCTTCATTTCAGTCCTAGGCACACATAGAGCACTAAGCATAGAGTGTGAAAACTGAGTTTCCTTGAGAGCTGCTTGGAAGCCTGATGGTGTGTGTAGTGAGCCAAATGGAGTTGTTCTCCCACAAGAACCACTCGGCTGATTCTTCTTCAATATGCCCTTCACCAACATGCAGTGTTTCCTTGATTGAATTAGCTCTCACACCAATATTTGCGTCTAGAGCCTTTGCATTGAGGGCTATCTGAAAATGGCTGTGGCGCTGAAGTTGCCTGAGAATGTGGAGTTGGTGGCATGTGAAACCCGCATGTGGAGCATTCGTTTGTGTGGGATGCTGACCAAGCTTCATTTCATTCCTAGGCACACATAGAGCACTAAGCATAGAGTGTGAAAACTGAGTTTCCTGGAGAGCTGCTTGGAAGCCTGATGGTGTGTGAAGTTAGTGAGCCAAATGGAGTTGTTCTCCCACAAGAACCACTCGGCTGATCCTTCTTCAATATGCCCTTCACCAACATGCAGTGTTTCCTTGATTGAATTAGCTCTCACACCAATATTTGCGTCTAGAGCCTTTGCATTGAGGGCTATCTGAAAACAGCTGTGGCGCTGAAGTTGCCTGTGAATGTGGAGTTGGTGGCATGTGAAACCCGCATGTGGAGCATTCGTTTGTGTGGGATGCTCTACCAGGTTCATTTCAGTCCTAGCCATACAAAGGGCACTAAGCATAGAGTGTGAAAACTGAGTTTCCTTGAGAGCTGCTTGGAAGCCTGATGGTGTGTGAAGTTAGTGAGCCAAATGGAGTTGTTCTCCCACAAGAACCACTCGGCTGATCCTTCTTCAATATGCCCTTCACCAACATGCAGTGTTTCCTTGATTGAATTAGCTCTCACACCAATATTTGCATCTAGAGCCTTTGCATTGAGGGCTATCTGAAAACGACTGTGGCGCTGAAGTTGCCTGTGAATGTGGAGTTGGTGGCATGTGAAACCCGCATGTGGAGCATTCGTTTGTGTCGGATGCTCTACCAGGTTCATTCCGAGATAATGCACTCAAAGGGCACTAAGCATAGAGTGTGAAAACTGAGTTTCCTTGAGAGCTGCTTGAAGCCTGATGGTGTGTGAAGTTAGTGAGCCAAATGGAGTTGTTCTCCCACAAGAACCACTCGGCTGATCCTTCTTCAATACGCCCTTCACCAACATGCAGTGTTTTCCTTGATTGAATCATCTCACACCAATATTTGCGTCTAGAGCCTTTGCATTGAGGGCTATCTGAAAACGGCTGTGGCGCTGAAGTTGCCTGTGAATGTGGAGTTGGTGGCATGTGAAACCCGCATGTGGAGCATTCGTTTGTGTGGGATGCTCTACCAGGTTCATTCCTAGATAATGCACTCAAAGGGCACTAAGCATAGAGTGTGAAAACTGAGTTTCCTTGAGAGCTGCTTGGAAGCCTGATGGTGTGTGTAGTGAGCCAAATGGAGTTGTTCTCCCACAAGAACCACTCGGCTGATCCTTCTTCAATATGCCCTTCACCAACATGCAGTGTTTCCTTGATTGAATTAGCTCTCACACCAATATTTGCGTCTAGAGCCTTTGCATTGAGGGCTATCTGAAAACGGCTGTGACGCTGAAGTTGCCTGTGAATGTGGAGTTGGTGGCATGTGAAACCCGCATGTGGAGCATTCGTTTGTGTGGGATGCTGACCAAGCTTCATTTCAGTCCTAGGCACACATAGAGCACTAAGCATAGAGTGTGAAAACTGAGTTTCCTTGAGAGCTGCTTGGAAGCCTGATGGTGTGTGTAGTGAGCCAAATGGAGTTGTTCTCCCACAAGAACCACTCGGCTGATTCTTCTTCAATATGCCCTTCACCAACATGCAGTGTTTCCTTGATTGAATTAGCTCTCACACCAATATTTGCGTCTAGAGCCTTTGCATTGAGGGCTATCTGAAAATGGCTGTGGCGCTGAAGTTGCCTGAGAATGTGGAGTTGGTGGCATGTGAAACCCGCATGTGGAGCATTCGTTTGTGTGGGATGCTGACCAAGCTTCATTTCATTCCTAGGCACACATAGAGCACTAAGCATAGAGTGTGAAAACTGAGTTTCCTGGAGAGCTGCTTGGAAGCCTGATGGTGTGTGAAGTTAGTGAGCCAAATGGAGTTGTTCTCCCACAAGAACCACTCGGCTGATCCTTCTTCAATATGCCCTTCACCAACATGCAGTGTTTCCTTGATTGAATTAGCTCTCACACCAATATTTGCGTCTAGAGCCTTTGCATTGAGGGCTATCTGAAAACGGCTGTGGCGCTGAAGTTGCCTGTGAATGTGGAGTTGGTGGCATGTGAAACCCGCATGTGGAGCATTCGTTTGTGTGGGATGCTGACCAAGCTTCATTTCAGTCCTAGGCACACATAGAGCACTAAGCATAGAGTGTGAAAACTGAGTTTCCTTGAGAGCTGCTTGGAAGCCTGATGGTGTGTGTAGTGAGCCAAATGGAGTTGTTCTCCCACAAGAACCACTCGGCTGATTCTTCTTCAATATGCCCTTCACCAACATGCAGTGTTTCCTTGATTGAATTAGCTCTCACACCAATATTTGCGTCTAGAGCCTTTGCATTGAGGGCTATCTGAAAATGGCTGTGGCGCTGAAGTTGCCTGAGAATGTGGAGTTGGTGGCATGTGAAACCCGCATGTGGAGCATTCGTTTGTGTGGGATGCTGACCAAGCTTCATTTCATTCCTAGGCACACATAGAGCACTAAGCATAGAGTGTGAAAACTGAGTTTCCTTGAGAGCTGCTTGGAAGCCTGATGGTGTGTGAAGTTAGTGAGCCAAATGGAGTTGTTCTCCCACAAGAACCACTCGGCTGATCCTTCTTCAATATGCCCTTCACCAACATGCAGTGTTTCCTTGATTGAATTAGCTCTCACACCAATATTTGCGTCTAGAGCCTTTGCATTGAGGGCTATCTGAAAACGGCTGTGGCGCTGAAGTTGCCTGTGAATGTGGAGTTGGTGGCATGTGAAACCCGCATGTGGAGCATTCGTTTGTGTGGGATGCTCTACCAGGTTCATTTCAGTCCTAGCCATACAAAGGGCACTAAGCATAGAGTGTGAAAACTGAGTTTCCTTGAGAGCTGCTTGGAAGCCTGATGGTGTGTGAAGTTAGTGAGCCAAATGGAGTTATTCTCCCACAAGAACCACTCGGCTGATCCTTCTTCAATATGCCCTTCACCAACATGCAGTGTTTCCTTGATTA